>NW_019384498.1:410042-421804 GCF_000671375.1 Centruroides sculpturatus | reverse complement strand
AGGTCGTTGACCCGGTGGAAATTGGGGACTTAAAATCCCACTTCTGGGACACCAGTGCGAGGTTTGCCGATTGGGGAAAAAGTGTCGCGACAGTCGAGCGGTCAGCACTGTCGTGTGGGAGTGGAAAAACTTACTGAGACAGGTCTTCCATCGCAAACTATTTATTAAATATAAAAATTTCTCTTACAACTACTGTTTTCTTCGGCGTAAGGCCTATCCACAGAGTGAATCAGTTCAAAGTTCAATCTTACGATCTTCTCTTCTTTTGGCGAAGATGATGAGGAAAACGTAGGCTCCGGGGTGCACAGCACAACTTGAAGGGGTGATTCTCACAGTAGATTATCCTTGGCGAAAGTTGCTGGGACAGGATGGCGAAAACTTCTTTCGGGACGACGAACCGCAGGAAAAATCCAGAAGCGGAGCACACCGAACTTAGTAACCAAGAACGTCACATCCTATTTTTGCGCGATTTTTATAAGTTTTTCTGAGTCCCAGATCGAACATTCCGATAGGTCGATGTCGATCTGCCCCCGTTCTCTAATTGGTCTCCCTCCTCGTTACAAATTGTAACGGGATCGGAGCCCAGATCGCGGGGTGAGTCAACTCCGATTGACAATTTGATTCCTATCGAAGACGCTCGATCTAAGTACTCAAATTCATCTATTGTTTCTTTCTGAGAAATTCGTTTTTTCTCAGAAATTTCTACAGATATGACTTTATATGGACATAATATATTCACCTTGCGTTAGACGGTTTCTTTTTACTATATATATTATTATAATAAAAAAAAACACTTTTTTTATACGAAATTAAAACATTATCTTGCGCGAATTTCGACCTACTTCCGGAGCCTCTCATAAACAGAGAGGTCAGGACACGTGCTGACGTCACTAACTTGCCATTCCTGGCTAACATTGTAGAATAGGGATCTGGCTATCCTTGTAGTATATAGTCCTTGCGTATGGCCGAGTGGTTAATGGCAGTGTGATAGTGGTGCTACTGTAATGGAAAATACATGAACCTTCTCTGGAAACTTGTGGATAGCATACATTTCGAGTTTTTTTCAATACACTTTCTCATTTGTATGTTTTAAATGTTAATAGGATCATAACATTTTTTTAATGCAGTGTTTAATAAAATCGGCAACGACTATATTTGTATTATTTAAATCAGCATTTACAAAAGTATGTTTGGCGGGAAAAAAAATACCGGCCCACTAAAAATTTATAATTATAATACAAAATAGAAAATATATAATAAATTCCAGTCAGGAGACGTCTGTTAAGACTGGTTTCACACTAAAGTATCAACAAAATAGCAAGTTATATATATATAACGATATTTATAACGTAACGTCGATTCCATAATTCGATCGTAACAAACAGTTTCATAACAATCATTTCGAAATAAATTCGATAAAGATGAAAGTTGATAAGTGCATTAGCGAAATATGTATTTGCGGGTAGGTCTTGAAGAATTAATACGAATTTTATTAAAAATTTTTAACCGTAATATATAAATATTTAATTTCAGGCGCCATCGTTGCCCCAAAAAACCCAGAAAAAACATTCGGCCGATTAGCACTTGCGATACTAAATTACCAAATTCTGAATATACGGAGGTGCAGTTTGATTTATATTTTGAATTTTTTTTTTTTTAATGTTAAGGAGAGATTTTATAAATGCAAAATTCATTTCTAGAAATACAGAAAATTTGACGTTTTTCCCAGAAGCGCCATTAAACCCGCCATAACAGCTAAAAAATGCGAGGCGAAAATGGAAACATTAACTACAAATGCCGAAGCCTATCGGGCACATAAGGTCATTTTTATGATTTATTTTGATTTCTTTTTAATATTTACAATTTTCAGATATTTATTTATATATGTACAATTGTAGTGCGAACCAGTGAGGCAACGTCCAGCTACCTCTTATCATCCTCCGACCGTAAAAATGTTTGATGAATCGACATACTTGAAAGATTATTGCGATTTCAAGGCAACAAAACTAACAATAAAATAAAGTATCAACAATAATGCAGTGACAAAATACTAATATCTATTATTTCGCAGATAATTGCCGTTCCAGTTTCGTGTAAACCTAAATCGAAATATAAACCGCCATCCGTTCCATTAGATGATTTAACGTTGCACAAACAATCTTTTAGAACTTGGGACGAAAATACTGCTCGGGGTTGTCGAGGTGTTCTACAAAAGCCGGTTCATCAATCTCTTCCCGCAAATCGACCTTTCCAGGCTCTAACCACGTGCCAAGTACGATTCTTAAACTGTTTTTAAATACTACTTAGACTATAAATAACTTATCAGACTCGAATTTCTCGAATTTATAGGACGATTATCGAGAATATAGAGGGATAGTTCCGGTTAAGGGGAAAGGGAGGCAAGCTACATTGTGTACGGAAGGAATATATTTTATGGATACAACGCATAAAATAGATTTTACAAGAAAGCCTATTTGTTTTCGAAAGTTATGCAAACCACAAATAGTGCGCCCAGAACTTCCTCCTCTAAAAGATTCCACTCTGTATCAGAGGGATTATCGTCCACCACCAAAATTAGTTCAGAGAAAGGACTTTCGACCTGTAGTACGGTATAATCCGCCCGATAATCCACTGGAAAGCGATACCTTTCACAAAACGGATTATAAACCT
The DNA here is from genome assembly GCF_000671375.1 of Centruroides sculpturatus. Taxonomy (NCBI): domain Eukaryota; kingdom Metazoa; phylum Arthropoda; class Arachnida; order Scorpiones; family Buthidae; genus Centruroides; species Centruroides sculpturatus. The sequence goes on along the minus strand of NW_019384498.1, from coordinate 419,134 downwards.
TGGAAAGTGCACGAAAGAGAAATCCCTCCGTGGACGATTAAGAAACCGTACGAAATGCCTTCTATAAAAATGCACGATGTTACAACTTATGTCTACAGTTATAGAAAACATCCTCATTTTCGGCAATTACCATCCAGAAAACCTGTTAGTATTAAGTCGATTTATACGTTAATTCCAATAATTGTAACATTATCGACGCAATTTATAATTATTTTTTTTTTTTCGTAGGTGCAAACTTTAAAATTTGGAGACGGCAAAATTATGGAGTCCGAGACGTGTCACTCGCACGATTTCAGAAAGTGGGAAGTGGGGCCTAGAAGACCCATCGTTAAACTAGATGCGTATCGACGTCCCGAAGGAAAAATGCTGACAGAATCTACTTACACAAGTCAATTTCGCGGTCGTTTCGTTCCTCCTTCGACAACCATGAAACCTAAACCGTTATTAAAAATAAATGCGGGGCCCATGCAAGATACTTCGGTATACCAAGAGGAATTCCGCTGCCCTTCATCCGGAGTGTGCCCGGCTTCACTCTTGAATTCGACGTCGGCCGAAGGCAAACCTCTTTATCTTCATACCGGCTCTAGTTTGTCGCACGAATATTATATGAAGTTAAACGGAGGCAGAACTTAACTTTTCGGACTTGCAGAAAAATTATTTTGGATCAAAAATATAATAATAAAAGAATTACTTGAATGAATAATTTGTTAATAAACAAAAGAATTTAATCCAACACTTCGAAGTTATCCGGTTATTACTTTCCCGGCTGTTATATGTAAGAAGGAAAGTATGGCCATCGGTCAAAAAATGACCACCAAGATTTTTACATTTTTACAAGATTTAGCTCACCTTGAAACGTCGAGAAATTAAAAAAATAATCGGGGTTTTTTCCCCTGCATGTATGGGTGTTAGTGTGGGGGGTCACGATTTTGTTCACCTTCTTTAAAACTTAATAACTCGTGCTTTTTGTCGAAAATTTCTGACAATTTGCAGGGCGGTTTGCTTATTAGGGGATTGATGTCTATTAAATTTTGGTGGTTAAGGGTCGAAGGGATGGGGGAGATAAAGGGGTCGTGTGTGGTATCTGAAGTAGGGTCGGACTTAATGACGACTTTACTCGTTATTAGCATTTGCAATTTTTTATAAAACCCATCTCTATTCTCAAAATTAAGCGTTTTGCCATTTTATATATTAGTTTAAAATATAACAGATTAAAGGTAAAGTTAAGCAATTCTGCTGGACTTTTTAAAATAGCGATATCATCGTCTAGGGCAGGGATACCCAACAGTTTTCGCCCCCGGGGCCGAATTGGAAAGAAAACTTTTTCCACGGGGCGAACCAGAGGCTACCCTACGATTTTGTGGTGGTGTGAGATCTCATTGTGGTGTCACTCCATAGAAACTGAATTGAAGATAGAGATTACATATACATTTTTCACATTATCATGCTTTATCAACATTTTATGCTGTACTTGCGAGATTTGTAATGGAGGGTTAACTCTTAAATGCACAGTGAGTTGTTGACCTTGTTTTTTTTAGGCATCAGAATTTTTCATCGAGCTATTTGTACCTCAATACAGTAACTAATATTGAAAGATTGATCATGGGCCATATAAATTCATTAGACGGGCCAGATCTGGCCCATACGTTGGGCATACCTGATCTAGGGAGTTATTTCTTGGTATTAGATTTTTATTGGCTTAAGAAAATTGTCTTAAAATTGGTTTTCTACGGAATGTTCATTAAGAAATCGAAGAAAAAATAAATTATGTTTTGTAATCATATATTTCCTACTTTTACCAAATATACAACAAAAAATATCAAATTACTGCTGTATTTACCAATGCATTTTCAATTGTCTACCGGTAATTCAATCCCTAATCATTAGTGAAATTAATATCAAAACAGAAGTAGAATTCTTAGAAATGTTGCATTTGCTTTTATTTTATAAGTTGAAAAATTGAGATACAATTATCAGAATAATGTTAACAAAATCATTAATTCAATTAAAATAATTTTCTGTAATACGCTTCTTGTCTAGTCTTGTATTCAATTATACTAGCTCTATGATGGCTTTTCCTTTTTCGCTAGACTTATTACACCATCAGTCAAAAAGAGGACAAACTTTAGAAAAGCATATCTTTATTTTTCCCTGAGTATGCATTTCAGACATTAAGACCCTTTTCAACTCCATGTTCAACTGTTTAGGGAATAATGCATACAAGTTAGCATAAAAACTTTGCAATGTTACAAAATATGTAAAAGATTCTTAAACTTACATGATTATGAGAAGTACAGGAAATTGCAACGATGGATACAATATGGATGATGATTATTGGTTAACAGGTATTTGCTAAGACAATAATTAAGATGGAAATGATTTGTAAAACCAAAAATGTTAAACAGATGTAAAAAAAGGTTTTGAACTTACAGCAAATACAATGGTTTGATAGATAATGTTGTAAGGCAACAATATACATAATAAAGTACACAGTTAAAACTATAAAATTTAAAACCATGACATTGTATACTGTAAAACTATTAAAGTAATAAAATAGAATGAAGAAGTAAAATAAGTGCACCGTTAAAATAATAATAATTCTTTTACAGTAGAATCATAAACAAATGGAACAATTAGTTTTATTATGTATATTGTTCTTACAACGTTATGTATCAAACAGTTGTATTTGCTGCAATTTCAAAACCTTTTTTACATCTATGTTTAACATTTTTGATTTTACAAATCATTTCCATCTTAATTATTGTCTTAGCAAATACCTGTTAATCAATAATCATCATCCATATTGTATCCATCCGTGCAATTTCCTGTACTTCTCATAATCATGTAAGTTTAAGAATCTTTTACATATTTTGTAACATTGCAAAGTTTTTATGCTAACTTGTATGCATTATTCCCTAAACAGATATATCACATGGAGTTGAAAAGGGACTAAATGTCCAAAATGCATACTCAGGGAAATAAAGATATGATTTTCTAAAGTTTGTCCTCTTTCTGACTGATGGTGATTTCAAATTTTCTTTAGACCACTTAATGACTGGTGTGACTCTATTGTCAACAGGAAAAGTTTGATGTACAGGGTCAAGACACTATTAAAATCCAGAGCATATATTTTAGATGAAAGAAAAACGTAATTAAAGAAATTGAAAATGAAGTTTAAAATGTTTGATAAATATTTCCCACAATGTTAAAAGAGAATATATTACGCTGATAATTTTTATAGTATGTGTAAAGAATGATTTATCATTTACTCTTTGTGGCATCAAAAGTAATTCAATCAGAATCCAAGTAAGTAAAAACAAAGTAAATGCAGAAATTTTATTATATTACTTTTATATAAAATTACACAGAAAAAAAAATTACATTGGTGAGTAGGAACTAATCTTGAAACAGAAGATAAATTTTGAATGGCAGTCAAGGAATGGAAGCACTTGATTTTAATAATCTTGCATACAGAAAACATAACCATAACATTTTGAACATTAATAATATTCAATATCAATTAAATGTGCAAATCATTTTATAATCATTAACCATTCATAGTGACAAAATCATGCAATATGTTTAAATTATTGCACTAATGTATAACTTATATTTTGTTAATGTAAAGATCACAATGGGGCCATAAAGGGATTCCTTTACTCTCCTAATTTAACCTCCCCGTAACATTATAAACAGCAATATGCTGAAGATATGTTGTCTGTTTGATGATAATATGCTAATCCACATAACAACAGCATCTTACATTTCATTTTGATACATAATATAAAAGCAAATGAAGTTAATACATTTAACAGAAATAGGGTTATACAATAAGTAGATAAGTATACAAATGGAGTTTGACTAAGTTTATTTTAAAAGTCTTACCAAATTGGCACTAGAGATTCTGACTCAATAAAGAACAGCATTTCTCTTTATTTTGTCATAAGAGACTAGAGATATATTTAATAAAAAAATAATAAAATATAAAAATTCTTGATTTACTTTTTTTTTAGATTCAACATATTTGTACAAGAATTTACAATTATAAATACAAACAGAAATGATAGTTAAATTTTCCATAGATTGTTAATATGCAGAAACAGAATTGAGAATGAAAGACAATTATTTAATTAAATAGAATTTAGTTTTTTTTTGAATTTTTATACTTCCATCTCTGTTGGCATTTTTCATCTTTTTTTTTTTTGAAAAAAGTACATATATATATATATGTATATACACATATATAAAATTTTGTTCTTGCTGTCTGTACAAATAAAAATTTTACTGATATACAAACAAGAAAACTGAATCAATTAATCTTTTAAGAATAACTATAAATTGTTTAAAGCTCTATATATCAATGACAACTGGAATGATTAGGGACCAGTGAATTAGTATATACATATGAAAATAAAAACCAAAAATACAATAAAATATTGTTTTAACTTTAAATCTCACTTGGTCCCGTTTTAATCCAAAATGCACAAATACAAGCAAAAATCTAATATATTGAAAGCTAACAGCGTTTTCACATTTTTGATAACAAAAAAATAAGGGTATCACAATTAGTACGGTGGAATAAAATATAATTCTTTAATACACATTTACAAACAATAACAGGATGAATAAAATGAAACGGATTTCAAAAGTTTGGAATGCAGTTAATATACCACTTATAATTTATAAAGTTAAGATTTTTATCATTGTTGAAATGATAGTCTCTCTGGTTAAATTATATCGGAATTAAACATTTTTAAATGAAAAACTTACGATTAAACCTAATTATGTTCCAATTTAAAAATATATAATATATATATATATGATTTTAATAATATAGTATTGCACTTATAATCAACTACTTGATTACTATGAAATATTAAATATGTTAATTTTAATTTTTTGTTTTAATTTTAAAACTTATCAGTTTATAATTTAAAATATTTTATACTTCTCAAATAATTGAGTAATTAATCGAGAAACATATTGTTATCGTTAGAATTAAAGTACATAATTTAGAACATATTTAAATAGATTTTAATTGTCAATTCAAAATTGATAAATAATTCAATATTGAAATTAAAGGGAAAATTAAATCATATGCTTAATTGTCTTATTTTGATAATTTAACAAGAATTTTTTAAAAAAATTATAAATTTTGTTGATTTTCATTATGCACATTTAAATTCTATTTATAAGATTATTATATAATTTTCTATTATAATCAACTTTCTAAATTTTATAAATAATATTAATACATTATATTAGAACAATTTCATTACACAACTAATTTAAGCAAATTTAGCTACCATGTACTGTTATTAAGCAGATGTCATAATAATGCAATATTAATAGAATTAAAGTGCACAACTCTTCAATTCAAATAACAATAATTTTCTATAAAGTGTAATGAAATAAGTAAATAATTATTCTGTACATATTTTTAACAAATTTAATCACATTTCTAATTAGCATCTTCTATTTGTTAATCAAATCATTTCATATGACAGACTTCAATGAATGAAGATGGAAATGTTTATTTCACCCATCGAATGTATGTGGCTGAAATTTCATTAACTGATTCACTGATGAAGGAGTGACAGATGGATCAATTTAAGATTATACAAAATTGGCAGTGCTTATACATCCACAATATCTTCATTAATCACTTCTCTTTTTGTAATTAATGCACTATTCTCACTGTAAACAGATGAAGTCTCTCTGTTATTTCCATGTTCAGTGGAAATTACTTTAGCATCATATTTAATTAAATTATCTTGATGTGATGAAGTATCTGTTGATATATTAGAGAGCAGGTACAGTTTCTTCCCTGGATCCTGATCAGATAAAATGGATTGATTGTTATTACACTTAAGAAAATTATCTGACGAGTTTTCTTCTGATGCATGCAAAAGCTGATCTGATAATTCTAAAGAAAGTAAATTTATAAAAAAAAAAAGTTAAAAAGAAAATGAATTGTTGATTACTAAAACAAAAAGAAAAAAAAATCAACCCATTTACTACATTTAAAGTAAGTTTTCTTCTTAATTAAATTTCGTGTTGTGGATCTGACTGTTAAAAAAATTTTTATTACAATTATTATATCAATTTGAATAAAGTTCTTTAAGTATAAGTATTACATGAGAATAATGCAATATTGAATAATATAAACATGAAACAACAAATTAAATTAATGAAAAACTTCAAAAAACAGAAATGACAGTATAAGGATCTGTACTTGTAAATACTAAATATTATACAGTTGGAACTCAATTTTCTCTAACTCTGATCTTTTTTACTGAAAAAGCCTTAAGAGCATAATTCTTTCTATGAAACCTTGACTGCATAAACTTTCATGGTAGAACTTTTAGATGTATCCTACATAACTACAGAACTAAACTGTTGTCTCTACAATATTCTAAGAAATTTGACAATAGATTTCAATGATTTAAATTGTTTACAAAGGACAGAAGTCATTAATGGTAACATTAACTTTTTCTCATTATTATCTTGCAGACCATATACCAATGGGAATCTTATTTATCACAGCCATCATTACAATATCACTGTCACTTATGTGGCCTACAAGTTTCAACTACATGTCAATTTCATAACATAATGATGATGAATATAAATTTTCATCATTTACATTCATCTTGTAAATTTTTTTAGATAAATATTTAACAGTCAACCCTTGTATATTTTCATTTATTTACTGCATTAATGCAAACTGATAACTTTTGGTAATTAAAAATATTAAAAGGCTACTTTAATAGAATTTCAGAAGTTTGAAATAGCTAAATGTTTTTACTAAAATAAAATGAAAAAAATTCTGATAAGTTTCTATACGGTTGAAAAATAAGAGGAAAAAAAAATAGTACAAAAAATAAAAAAATTCAATATTAATAATGAAAAATACTCTCATGGAATTATCAACAATAATATATAGTAAATGGGTTATATAAACAATTAAATACTAAATTATTAAAATAAAAATAATCAAAATATAACAGTAACTCAATTATCTAAATAATAAATGAAATTAAAAATAAATCTAAATAGTTGGTTTAATAAAGAAATAACTATTTAAAAAAAATTAAATATTTACAAATTAGAGAGTAATTCAAACAGTAAAGGCAATTACTATTTTGTAAATTATAAACTAGAAATAAATAACTACATTATTTTTCAATGCAATCTTATTTCTTTTAATAAATGTTTCTTACTCCATCATTTGTTTCAAATATGCTAGTTTTGAAACATATTTTAATAACTTCAAAAGATATCATGGCAGTTCAAAGATTAGAAAAATTTCCTTTATTCTAAGAAATATTGTTTCATATCCACTAAATGAAGTCTTGAAGAAAATAATATTTCCAGAACATTATTATATCCAACCATATCAACAATGATTTTAGTTTCAAATTTATGGCCCACCAGTGGCCAAGCAGTTCCGTTCCCTCAACACTGGTAGTTCGGTCATGGGTTCTCGCCTCACCAGGATCGGCTGGCCACGTGGAGTTTTCTGGGTTTTCTCCACATCTTTAATGCCTAAATAGGGGCCAGTTACCCTTAAAAGACCTCCTGGAAGGCATCCCCCTAGGCAGATCACCCAAGTGTTGCGTTGCCATAACTAACAAAACAAATGAACAAATTTCAAATTTATAATCAATTATTTCCTAGTATTTCTAATTTGTTTAACTGATTTGCATTAAATATGATATGGTTAAATTTTATTAATCTTATCATACATTAGAATGAATTGATCATAAATAATTGTTATAAATTAATAAACAATAATCATAAAATTATAAACTTTTAACTATATATAATTAAAATCAGCCTAAGCTATAAAATAGTATCACAAATAACTTGAAGATTATTTACTAATTGAATTGCTTTCCAATAATATTAATTTCATATTAATTGTGTGGTAATTTATTAGTTATCTAAATAAAGTTTCTAGATACTAATTTCAATTTATATTTAGTTTTTGTGATTAGCATATTAGTAAAAATTTATTATATAAACTTGCTAAAAAAATAAATTTAATAATTTAAGTATATCTTATTTTATACTGTAAAATTAGATTAAAATAGACCTTTATTATCAATATTTTCAGAGTGGTGCATATGTGAAGCAATATCTCCAAGATGCTCAAAATTTTCACTTTCTACATTAACACTACTTTCTCCATCATCTTCATTGGTCAATGCAAATTCACCTATAAAAAAACCCTCCTCTTATAAAATCAAAAATTAAATATAAACAATTGAAAAACTTAAATCTAAATTATTAAATTAATTATTTTTAAAAGTTATTACAATATGTTAATAAATTTTGGATTGTGCCATCCGATTTCTGGCCCCATCAGAAAGAACACCTTATGACTCATAAAATAAATGGACTTGATCTGAGATATACAACTATTTACAGTATATACAGAAATACTTCTGGATGGCTACCAACAACATAGTCTTAAGCCTTGCTTATTTCTCTTTGTTTCGATCGGTTATGTTGCCTTTTATCCAACTTCAAGATTTGTTGGCAGTCCAATCCAGAACTGGGTCAAAAGCTTTCCTTTGGGTCTGCCTTGGTCTCAACCTATCTCACCTGTTCAGGATGACTCACGCTCAGGGCCGGATCATCGCATAGACAAATGAGACAAATGTCTAGGGCCCGGTTTTTAAAAGGGCCCGGTCAAACTGTCTATTTTGAAAAGATTTGTAAATAAGATAGATTACTCTTCTGTTGGACAACTGTATAATACTGGTAAAACTGGCAAAATATTAGGGGAGATCGGGGCAAGATCGGCATGTTAAGCTTTACTTAAATTTTGTGTAATAAATACTGCTGTAAACTGAAAAAAACCTTTTGCATATTGTCTATTGGAATGTTACCTTACTATACATCTGGTTAAAATCAGTTTGGACATAAAAATAATTAAAATAATTACAACTTTACAAGAAGAGAGAAATTGACGAAGTTGCCCCGGGTATAGGGGCAAGATCGGCAACTTCTCTTTTTTTGTAAAGTTGTAATTATTTTAATTATTTTTATTAAAGTTGCCCCTGGTATAGGGGCAACAGTAATGG
>NW_019384498.1:342432-406488 GCF_000671375.1 Centruroides sculpturatus | reverse complement strand
ATAATATGTGATATATATCGTCATCGTCTCCCTTGCCGTTTGGATTGCCGAGCGGTAACAATCAACGACATGTGGAAGCAGTTGAGTCAGAGATAGATGCTTCGTTTACAAACAACACAACCGTTTATTAAACACGAAAAAAGCTTACAAGATTTCCGCGATCTTAGAAGTTCTGCGGCGGCTGTGGCCTCTGGGTCTTCCTCTCCTTTCCAAGATAGTCCCATTTTGAAGGAGTGTCCCTGGTTCGCGAATGAACCATTCCATCACGTCTCGACGACTCCGGGACGATGCGGTCGACTTCCGTTGATGGAAAGCTGTCGATCCGANTTCAATTTTATATTAACAAATACTTAATAAAATTAATAAATTTTCATTATTAAAAGTTAAAAAAGTCCATCTACGAGTTGCGTAACTTTCCCCGTAAAAAATTTAAAATTGAGTGTGGCGCTATCTGTTGTGCTATTTTATTTATAAAACTTTTTATAAAATTAATTATTATAAAATTGCCAAAAAGTTAATTTTGAAATAGAGATGAGATTTATAAAATATTAAGAATGCTTATAACAAATATTTTAATTCCACCCGTGTGGACAGGGCCGGATCATCGCATAGACAAATGAGACAAATGTCTATGGCCCAGTTTTTAGAAGGGCCCGGTCGAACTGTCTATTTTGAAAAGATTTGTAAATAAGATACTTTACTTTTCTGTTGGAATTAACCTATCCAATTTCGAAATTTTTCTCCGTTGCGCGTCGGCCCGGGTTGAATTTTTGTCGATGCCTAACGAAAATTTCCCGTCTTTGAAAAAAATAATCGTGGCTATTGTATCGTCCGAAATTATTATTATTTTTTTTTTATTTTGCACGAACAATATACAGTTTAACCCGATCATAACACCAAATTTTTATCGGTCCCACGATTTTAGTATACTAGATAACGTTAAAAAACCTACATGTAACGACATAACATTAATGTTATATGAAGCATTCCCAAATTTACAAAATTAGATTACAAATTTTATTTAACAAAGAAAATACTACGTGTTCAGTCCTAGAGTCAGAGTCCATTTCCTAGAACGACTGCGGGTGTTACTCTCACCACCTGACTTCGGTTTGCCTGTTTGTAGACAGAGTCGCCATTTTGTATTTTACTTTGACTCGGTATGGGTCCTCTGAGTACCTACAAGTCTGTGTTTTTTTTTTTATGCGCGCATGATTTGGGCATTTAATACTCTGTGCCAAATTGCAACTCCTGACATATACACCTTTATACCTCTAAGCTGGTAACACAGCAGGCAGTACGATTTTATAGACAACACATAGTCTTGTTGACAATTAATATTTTAAGGTAAATATTGTTATTGTACAACAACTTTTGTTAGACGTTTAATAAAACAAATTTCAATTTTTTAAATTTATAAACAAATTGTTCAAACTTTTCTAGAAAAACTAAAATTTATTGTTGTGTATTAAATATTTTTTATTAATAAAAATTTAAGATTTGTTTTAGTTTTTCACATTATTTAGTTTTGTTTTATTTATTGTTTTATATTTTTTGTGTGCTCTATTTCTAGTGTGAGAAAGGGGGGCCCGTAAGAAGAAAATGTCTAGGGCCCCAAAGTCGGTTAATCCGGCCCTGCTCACGCTAACTCACCCCCCTCTGGAAAATGGGTTCTGTTGAGTGGAAACCTGAATCACTTTGTCAAGGAGGTCTAATGAGTAGAGACAAAGTTTATTTTATAAACATATTCACAAGTACTCATCATATGAGAATTCAGATTTAAAAAGTGTTTTGTTTTATCTCTCCTGTTTGATGAGATGAAATATTTGATATGAGTATTAACCAATATTTATAACAACAAAATATTCGTAATCATGAGTGTAATGAGATTGAAATTCTGCACACTGTGATTAGATTAGTTGTAAGTTCAAGTCTCCATTTTCTTTCTTATTTATATTGTGTCTTCAATAACTAGATTATGCTATTCATGGTTATATAGCATAGAGATAGTTCAGTTTAGTGAACAACCTCTACGATATTGTGAGAATCTGATTATAAGATTCATTTAATTTTTATTAATTTAAATTTTGACATTATATTTTGATATTAAATTTGACAATTTTCTACTTTTTGAGAGAAATTAAAAGAGGATAAGGAAATACAGTTTCCTTTCCTAATCGTTTACTTCCTTAAAAGTTCATATCAAAAAGTTCATATCTGATGACTAAATACTGAGCTAAACTGACTCATTGTCAAATAAATGATCACGATAAGAGCTCCTGATTAGAGAATATTTTTGATATAAAAGGGTTTTACATGCTAGATTCCACACAGATTAACCATAATCAGTCATTCCGTCAATACATACAATTTTGTGCCTGATCTCCAGACTTCCGTCTTTCATATGAAGTGAGTTCAATGAATATACTCATAGGTATTATGTTGTATTTGTTAAAATGTCATAGGTAGACATTTTTTATGTACACTCTCTCTCTCTCGTAGATTAGATATAATTAATTTAGAATTGATTTGACGACAATGTATTCTTTTATTTTAGTTATTAAACTTTTATTTGTTAATTGTTAATATGACTGTTCCTTTGGTTAATTGAGTAGTTAATTAATTTAAAATGGAATGGATAACTTTCAACGGACTTACGGTCTCCCCACTCAAAGAAATCGAGTCCTCCTAATTTTTAAACGTATTAAATTTATATCGCAAGTCAGGATGTGTTAATCCTATCCTAACTGGTGTCAGTCCTGACAGGAAATAGAATCAATTCCTGTCTCCCATACTCTATAAAAGTCATCCAGTGACCTATCCCATACTCTATAAAAGTCATCCAGTGACCTATCCTATAATATATATCCTCACTCATATTCTCACAATATAATTTATTAATGACTATAATTTCATTAATTAAAAATTAATTTTATATTATCTTATTTTATTTGTTTTCTGCTTGCTTAATGTTTTAACTAATTTTTGTATACCATCTAAAAATCGGGTTAATGGATGTTTATATTTTGTTTACCAAATTATCTACCAAAATATCAGACCATAATACGGCTAATTGTAAATAATTTGATGAGGGTAGGCAGTTATGTTGCCATCCTGTGATAATTTTAATAATTATAGTATATTAATTTTAATTTAGAATTTCTAGAAGAAAAGAATAGAATTGGTCCAGGGAAGGACTAAAACCAGAAACCCCTGCTTACCATGCAAATGCATTGCCAATTAATTTTTGTTTTATCCACTCAAATATTTCATCATTTAATGGTAAAAAAATTAAAAACATAATTATGATATAAGCAAAAACATGAGTATTTTCTTATTTCAATCACTTCTCTCATTTTGTATTGAACCATTAAGAATCATAAGAATATTCTAATTTACTGAATATTTTCTATGCTACATTATTCAAAGATTTCAACTGAGGATGGTCAGATTTTGAATAAAAACATTTCTTTTATTTAACTGTTACTATAGCATTGCTGCTTAGCTATGGCAGCAGATTGCTACACATTCAAGATCCAGCACATAAACTCTATTTTTATTCTGGAAAATACTATACAGTGGAACCTCACATAATGAGCAAAACAAATTGTGAAAAAATGACTCACTTAACAAGCGATGAGGAGAGGAGAAGTCTCAGATTGTGTGCATGCTCCATCAGTCTGTGTTTAGCACTCATTCTGCTAGCATCTTACGGTCAAGTTATAAACTCCAAAACATAACCATATCCATAAATGTTTGCTACACTAAATATCTATAGCAATAGTTATAAAATACAGTAAGGCCGTTTCCTTATCCTTTACAGAACAAACTTTTTTATGGCTTATGAAGCAGTCCATTTTGAGAATGCGCAAAATCATTGGCTGATGTTGCCAGATCTAACACTATAATTATTTATTCATTTTTCTATTTTTTTTTTATGACCAAAGTAATTCTTATCTTAAAATTTTATATTATTCAGAAGTAGCATTGCCAGTCAAAAGATATGTTTCAACCAATTTGTTGCTTCCGGTACAACTTCTGATTGTATAGCAACTGACTTAGCACATGTGCAGTTCGTCAATTTGCAGTATCCCTACCATAAGTTTGGTTGATCCAAGCTTTTCTTACCGAATACGGTATGACCATACGGTTACATTACAGAGTTTATAACTCGACCCTTAGTGTCGCTTGTGATAACACATTTTCCAAACTTGTGTTCAGACATATTATAAATAAACATCAACAACCATAGCCCGTTATATAATAAACACACTAAATAATAAGCCAAATTCTTGGGCTATGTAAAGGCTATGATTAAATACAGGTAGCCCTCGGTTTACACCGCAGTTCCGTTCCTACAAAAGCCGGCGCAAATCGAATCGGCATAAAACGAACCCATATTTACACTGAGATATAGCGTTAGATTCCACATAAGTGAAAAATACGCAAATAATTTTGTTTATTAATTCAATATAATACAAAGTACAAATAAATTTAATTTTTAAAATGTATTTTATCATAAAATAAAGTTAAATATTTTTATTAAAAATTTTAGTTTCGGATCTCTTACATTTTTTGGAAAAAGTATCCATCTTTAATTGTTTACATTTTTGTTTTCTTTCATTGAGAATTTCAGAATATGGTCGAATGGATGCGACAATGCTCCTTTTTACATTCGCACTTCGCTCCCAATCATTGCCTAACTCACAAAGTTCAACTGTCAAACTTTCCATAGTCGAAAGGATACATTAACCCGATGTAGAGCTACGGACGAGCGGAGACACTGATTGGTCGACCACCGTTGCTGTAGCGCATATGTAAGGTCAGTTTGAGCAGGAAAATTAAGGAGAGATAGATATCGTCTGGCCAACGAGAAGTAGATTTGTCTCACTAACGATAGTTTGTGATCGGCGGAAGTGCTACTGCGTCGTAGGGTGTTTTCCCGAACGAACTGATACGGGATAAATTCAATGGCGCTATGGATTTGGATGCAATTTATTGGATATTAAGTTTGATAACTTGACTCGTGGGTACCTAAACGTTTAGTATTTTAATATTAATTTAATGCAAATGTATACATACCCAATAATATTAAACAGAAAAAATAAATAAATTCAATAAAAATCTTTGTTTTAACGAATGTACAATGTCGCGGCTCGGTAAATACGTCAACACTGAAACGGAAATCAGTCTGGCATAGGGAAAATCGGGGAATTACACAGCAAAATCGTGAATTGTGCAGCGGTGTTATTGTGAATCGGCGTAAACCGAGGGCTACCTGTACAGTAAAATTTCTTTTGAATACATGTTATATATAAAATATTTGAGTATTTTTTCAGTGTGAAATGCATTATCATATTTTACATTCATTTATATGGGAAAAATTGTTTCGCTTAATGAGTGTTTTGCATTATGAGTAAGATTCTGGAACGAATTATGCTCATTAAGTGAGGTTCCACTGTAGTTATTAGCATAGTTTGATTTAAAAAAAAAGTAAATATTATTTTACGATTTGCATATAGAAAAAATTCAATATAAATTCATTATTAAAATGAACTAGTTTTTTTAAATGTAATTTCCTTTCAAATTTTCAGGGTTATTGATTATCTTTCATAAAACAGACACTAATCTTTGGTTTAAATTTTTGGATGTGTGACATTTTGATACTGGGATTAAAAAATTATCGAATAGAACTAATATGCATTATAAAAAATTTATATAAGTTTTACAATACCTGTAAGATGTAATTCTGTTGTACCTCCAACAGATTTTGGTCGCGGTTTAGGTGCAATTGGAGGTGGCTTAGGTTTTAGGGCAAATCCAAATTTACTTCCACTTTCTCCCAATTGAGGGGAACCACCTATTAAATAATGATTCACTATGAAGCAGTAAATACTACGAGTAACTTATTAACTGGGAGTACTTTATTTAAAGGGGAAAACAAAGGAAAACAAAACTGAGCTCTGCAGTGTAAGTTTTTCTGTTTTGGCTTTACACAAAAACACAAATTTGATGATATGCTTCTAATGTTCTGTATAAACCAATTTAAAATCCACATGTTTGGGGAAGGATATGCATGTCCAACATCATAACTGAAAAAAATGTCAAGAAATGTTTAAAACATCCATGTGCACTGCTGCAGGCTGTGTATGTCTCAGATTATGGATCAGACAGACAACTCTTGAAAAGTGTTTGTAGCATCCTCACCAGTTACAGGCAGAACCATTCATTTATTTGGAGAGTTTGTTCGGTTTGGATGATTCTCAGATGATATTTGACTAGACATAAATCCTTTGTCTTTATTTTTATGATTAATAAATAAATAAGTTTTCAAATATAGGTAGGTTTTCTTTTAATATAAGTAGAAAATATTGTTAATATGAATGATATTGACTTTAACTAGAAATCCACCATCTTGATTTTAAAAATATCTTTTTTAAAATTATAATAAACTTTTATTATTCATGATTAAAACATATGTTTAAGATTTGGTAAAATTAAATTACATAGTTATAATTGACATTTTGATAATTTGTATAATAATAGAAACAAACAAATTAACTTTTATAAAACTAAATATGTTTAAAGTCAATGCCATTAGTTTTAATATCTTCTACTTATAGTCTAACAGAAAATAATATGTACTGTAACTCTCTTATATATTGAATATAATTAAATTTTTTTCAATTAAATAAGGATACTGTTTTTCTTGTTTTACTATTGACCATTACAAAATCAAAATTATTATAATGTATAAAAAAAATAACAAAATTGTGAATTATCCAGAAAAATATGATCAGTTATCAGATTTTTTAAAATGCATCAGTTTAATATTAAATTTGAAGGCTAATTTAATGTTTAAAAAGTAATAGAATTAATCTTAAAAATAAAATGTTTAATTAATAGAATCAAAATTTTGAATGGAGTGAACACATTTAATAGAATAGCTTGTTTCTGTCTGTTACCAGTGAGGGCACTATGATCCTAAGACTGACTACCATTGAATCTAAGGGAATTGGCTATCTGGTTCATAATCTGTGGTGCATGTTAAAGAAAGATGTCATAACTTGCAAGTCATAAATGTCAAAATAAATAACTGTTGTAGAGATCAATGTAAATTGACAGCAATTGTTCAATTGACATGTAGTGCACAATCAGCTTACAACTGGCAATTGGTCCATAGACTTAGTGAACTTGGACCTGAAATGCCTGTAGATCGAATTCCAAAATTACAACTTCATCACACATTTGCAAAAAGTCAGGTTTAGTGGTTGTGTGGTTGTTTTAAAAACTTTGACCATTGATAAAACACTTTCTGACTTATGCAGAGCTTTTCTCAAATATTAATTAATTAGTCAGATTAAATTATCAACAATTTAATTACTAATTAACTAGTCTAATGATTTAATTGCATAAATCATTATTTTAATCATAAAAATTGTATTAATTAATAAAATTCAATGTATTTGGACATGAGATAGCAAAATCATAACATTTATAGCCAAGAAAAAATATATTGGCATATAAGTTGAAACTAAGATTTGAAATTAAAATTGAAATACTGTATAGATTGGAATGTAAGTTAATGTTTTGAAGCAAAAAACTAGGGATTAACTTATACAAAAGATATAAAATATAAACCACAAAGAAGTAGATAAAAGAAACAGCATTCCTAACAATTTCTGCACCTCACCATAACTTCAGCAGCTGCTATAGATATTTCCATAGAAAACTTGTTTGGTGAACTTATTTAACATAAAAATTAATACAATAATAAGAATTCAGCATAAATGAATACTAAACAATATGCAATCATTGATGCAAATGGTGGAGTATAAGCAAAGTACCACTACAGTGTTATACTATCATACATTGTATATAGCAGTATTGTCAATAAAATCTTAATCAATCATTTACAGCAACATCTTCAATGAAATCTTTGGCTCAATCAATGATTTTGGCTCAAATCAATATCAACAACTCATATCTATAAACCTTTTACCGGTGCACGTACCAACACACTTTACAACAGTTACAAACATTTTTGAACCGTTACGGTTTTTCTTCAGGTAATGATCCCCTAACGGAATGCGGTTCAAAGTTGTTATGAAATACAATCTGGAACAATGTCCCGACCCAATGACATCACTACGGACTTGCACATTATGCATGGTGTGCTCTATCTTAGCGATTTATCTATCAGGGCCTGCCAGGCCGTCGATAGAGCGATTTCATTCTTGTAGTTAATGCAATTATGTCCTTCACTCGTGTTTAGGCATATGTAGATCGCCTCCAGCCATCTGAGTTGGTGGGTGGTGTGAATGACCTTTGCTTGAGAGAATATGGGTTCTATGTCAAGGTCCGACGATTATACGGCAAGAGCTATGTTGGTTCTTTCATGGTTGATATCCGCTTTATGCTCTTTGATCTGGGTTACTAGGGGGCATTTAGTTGATCCTATGTAGATCATGTTTCTATCACACCTGTGATCAATGATAGGGATGGTGTAGACGCCGGAGAGCTTATTTCGGTCTGGGATGTCTTTTCCGTTCCTTAACAAATCAAAAATCATAGCACCTAGCAAAGAAATGGAGTGATATGCATAGTTAAGACTTTTCGGATGGTTTCTACAGAGGCCATGCTGGTGATAGCTGGCACAGCACCTATTGATTTGGTGCTTCAAGAGAAAGTGGATAAGTATTTCGTAAGGAAGATGCATGCAGTAAACATTGGAACCAAACAATACATGGTGGCTGATTATGAAATCAGACCAACAATCCAGGAACTGCCCAGACCTAATAAAAGAATAGGCATAAACCTTGCTTTAGAAAATAAAATACATGGTGTCAGATTTATACAGATTGATCAAAAACAGATGATAGAGTTGGTACTGCCTATGTAGCATATAGGAATAGTGAAAAAATTCATAATTCAAAATACAGGATGGATGATAGATGCTCTGTGTTTCAGGCAGAAATGTTGGCTGTATATGAGACCACAAAGTAGGGCATACTAAATGGTACAGATGAAAATATTATCATACACACTGATAGCCATAGTGCCGGAGACACTACTAATCAGTACACTGATCAGAATACAAGTTTTACAAATAAAGAATATGATTAAGAATCATACAGTAAACATTGCATTCAGATGGGTGAGATCCATTAATTAATGGTATTGTTGAGAACAAATGAGCAGATATGCTGTCAAAGGAGGCAACCATAGCTCCTGATTCTTCTTATGATAAATTGCTAATTTCTTGCATAAACAAACTGATAAGAAACAAAACAATGCACAATGGCAAGAGTACTGGAATAGCAGCAACAAAGGCAGGCATTCCTCTGCTCTGCTTCTGAATATTGAAGAAAAAATACAGTAACTTAACTGAATTCCTGTGAACATGATGCAACTGATGTCAGGTCGCTGTAACACCAAGGCCTATTTTTCAAGGATCAGTCATAAGACTGCCACAACATGAGATTGTGATAAAAATTTCAAGATACTAAACACCTTTTCAGTGAGTGTTCCAGATTCCTTACTGAAAGAATGCAGCTTTAGAAGCATGCTGATGAAAATAATACAAATCAAGATAATGAAATACAGTATACATACTTCTGAGAAATAAAAGCACACGCAAAGAGCTGCAACACTATATGTGGACTATTCTGTCACATGACAAAGAAAAATTATATTTATAATTTTTCTTTGATCTACCTACAAACTTCTTTCATGTAATCATGTTAACAAGAATATATTTTCTCTTTGAACTTCTTCATGCAAACATTTGTTGCATAATCATGCTTATACAGATATATTTTCTCTTTGATCTAATACATGCAAATTTGTTGCATAATGGTTGTATTCAGAAAACTTATCTTTGACTTTACAAGAACTCTTGACAAGTTACAACTTCTTGGTTTTGACATATGCCAAGTGAGCAATCTTGTTTTATTTTCCTATAAGCAAATGGTTCATGTAATTTTATTTTCCAATCTCTTTAAATTACAGTAGACAATATGAATGTATGGATGTGTATTAACGTTTTAAATAAAAATGTATCCTTGTAATGCTAGAACAGGGAATGAAATGCAAAGATAGACTGATCCTTGATCCCTCCTTGTAAGAAGAAATGGTAAATATGAAAAAAAAATTAAGCCATCTAACCAGTTTTCTATGTTATTGCTGGTTATATAATATATTCATTATACGTTACATATCATTACAGTTCTTGAGCAAAGCCAAGTGCTTAGTATATTTTATAATAATTCTAATTAAGATATTACCTGGTGATATATTAATAATTGGTGAACTGGTAGGTCTTCCTAAAGAAGTTACAACTTCTTCATGCTTTTCTAATTGTAAACTTTCTGATGGGGATTTTAAAGATTGAGCTAAATTTACAGGTTTTAGTTTTACTGATTGCAAAAGATTTTGAGTTGAATCTCTACCATCTATTGGAGATTTATCTTCACATTCCTATGTAAAAGAAAATAATCAATAAATATAAAAAACTTTCAAATAATAGTTGTAAGATTTATTTTTTTTTAATTATTTATACAGAAGTAAAATAATAACATTGTTCTCTAAAATATTTTTATTTGTAGACTAGTTAAAAATAACTTATTTGAAGATAATGGAACACAATACATGTCCAGTGATTACAATGATTTAAAAATTCTCAATATTTATACAATCAGAAGAAAATATAAAAGATTTAAAAATATCCAAGTTAATAAACTTGTATAATTTTTCAAATATAACAAAAAAAATGCTAAAATTATTATATTATTATAAGCAATTCCATATAAAACAAATATGATTAAGTAGTCACCACTGAACTTAGACCAGGCCGCAGTTAACATGTCATCTAATAAATAGGTTTAAAAAAAAAAAAGTAGCTTTAATTCATTGCATGAATGTTTTACATAATTTAGAACAAATATACAGTAATTAATCTTTATTTTTGCTAAACATCAACCTGATGTCTTGCAAGTTTAACAAAATTGAGCCAGTCAAATTTGAGTCACATGCATCAAAAAACATAAATTCAAAGTATAAATCTTAAAAGTATGAAGGACAAATTTCATCCAAGATAAAAATAGAATTCAATACAAGAAAATTCATTTAACTTCACATAAAGCCATCTTTGATTAATTAATGAAAATTTTATTAATTAGTTTAATGTATTTCTTTTTTATGGGAATATTTGATTTTATATTAGAAATGATTCATGCTAATCATATATTTTATCTTTTTCTGAAATATATTACAAGTACAGTAGAACCTCCATTATCCGGACCTCCATTATCCGGATTTTCGATTATCCGGATTTTTCATTATCCGGACTACCTTCATCCCCAATTAGTCCGGATAATCGAGGTTCTACTGTATTCAATTTGAATAAAAATACTATTTTATGACTAATATTCAAAATAATTGTACACTATAAATTTTAAGTTATCATATGTAAATATTTTGAATGTATGTCTCTTTAATCCAAAATTAAGTTCGGTAGACTATCATTACAGCTTTCAGGTTAGACACCTCTTTTATTGTTTTCACATATGCATTTCAGGCTTATATAAATGCTAAGCCCTCTTCAGTGCAATACTATAAATTATTAAAAAAAAAAAAAACCACAATTAGTAACATGACAAAATTTCTCGTGTGTAGGTCATATTTACTGACATAAAACTATCATACTTAAAAATTGCCACATTTATACAATACATATGGTTCTGTCTTCTAAAACCACAGCATATAACGGGTAACATTGAGAAGATTTTTTAATGCAGCCATTAAAAACACCAAAAATACACTTTCCAAACATTCATACAGAAAACCTAATATATTAATATTTTTATAATTTTTTTCTTCATAACATCACATATTCCAATAAAATAACAATATAATATGATACATACTCACTTTTATATTTTTCAACATGTGCTCATAAAAACTTATATAAGTACAGTACAACTTTTAAAGAATGTGCATTTTCTACAACATAACATTGCAGTAACTGTAATTATAATAGTTTTACAGGTTAATCACATGCAGTATAGTAATATTAAAATCATTTTCAAGAGAATACATATATAATTTCATAATTTCACAATATATTTCCATTCATTTTCTAATACAACACTATGTATGGCAAATACATTACAATCACTTTTTTCCCTTAGTGCCCTCTATCATATTGTACCACTGTTGATCTATTTGCATACCATTTGATATATTAATTAAATTATCATCTTTAAATTTTATAATTTTAATATGTTCCTTAAATTTACATTTATACATATCTTTTTCTGAATGAATTATTTTTATGTTATTTCTATCTATTTGACAATTACTATTTCTTATATGGTTGAACCACGGAGAATTATTGTATTTTAATCTTATTTCTGCTTCGTGTTCTTTAATTCTAACATTCTACTAGTTTCACCTATATAATTTTTTGATTTTTGGCAATTACAATTAATTTTATATACAACTCCTGATTTTTTTAATTTATCAACATTTGTTTTATATTTATTATTATTATTGTAAATATTACATGAAATTTTATTGGTCAAAGATGGGGCCAAAACAATATTTTCTTTTTTTAAAATCTTACTACAATTATTATAAACATTATTGATATAAGGAAAAGCTTTATAATTCTTATCTTTTTTATATTTGATATTAAATCTATTTTTATAATACTGATTGTGCCACATTTTTAACTTGTAACTGGGTAATTATTCAAAATAAATTTATTCTCTAATTCTTTTAATTCAAATTTAATTTATATTATTAGTAGTTCTTGTATATATATTTTTTAGACCCTTTATGTAGGTGTTCTTTTTTATAGTTTCAGGGATGCAAGATTGATAATTGATGGTTTTATTGATGCTACATGGGTTTTTAAACATTTTAAAAGAAAATTTTTCTATTTCATTAGTTATTGTTATGTCTAAAAAATTTATTTGGTTATATTTTTCTAATTCAATATCAAATTTTATATCTTCATTTATATTATTTATAGTATTTAATATTATTGTAGGATATTTTGTATTTTTTCATCAATATTTTTCATAACTAATTCAGCAAGTTTTGGCCCCATCTTTGACCCCATACTGACACCATCTATTTGTCTGTAAAAATCATTATAAACCTCAAAATTTGCAAGATTGATAATTGATGTTTTTTTTTTTAAATAATAATTTGTAGTATTGCACTGAAGAGGGGCTTAGCATTTATATAAGCCCGAAATGCATATGTGAAAACAATAACCTGAAAGCTGTAATAATAATCTACCAGACTTAATTTCGGATTAAAGAGACATACATTCAAAGTACGTAATAACAGCTACCATAAGTGATATTTATATGTAAATATAATTTTAATATTGTAGCAAAATGATATAGGATATGTTATTAAAGTATTAAAAAAATCAATAGTAGTAATACCTGTTTTGAAACTGGAATATTAGAAGCTCTTTTTTCTTGACGTGCTTTCATTTCTGCCATTAGTCCACTGCCAGAAGTTAATCCAGATGAAAATTTATCTAGCCCACGAATTCGTGAGATATCTGTAAGAAATATAAAATACCATCGGTAAATACAATTAAAATTTTAAAGAATTCTTGATGAGTTTTTCAACAAGGAAAATCTGTTTAATGAGTAATTCCAAGTTAAAATCAAACAGATAATTTATATAATTGCATAATTAGTTGTTCTCCGTAACTGTAGAAAGTTATGCAATAATAAATAACCTACTAAATTACAATATCCATCACACAACAGTAAATGTATAACATAGACTCAACTTTTCAACACAACTGCATGTAATGCTAAAACATAATAAAACAGGAGCTTTTAGTAATTTTTCTTTGGTTTGGTGAAAACAGAACTTTATATATTTACATAATCCTATCATATTTAAATAAATATGTTTAAATAGTCTTAATACGTTACATTGCTGGCATAACTGACCATATTTGACTTGGACTTAATTGGATGCTTTAGACCAAAAAACA
Organism: Centruroides sculpturatus; assembly: GCF_000671375.1. Lineage (NCBI taxonomy): Eukaryota > Metazoa > Arthropoda > Arachnida > Scorpiones > Buthidae > Centruroides > Centruroides sculpturatus. The sequence goes on along the minus strand of NW_019384498.1, from coordinate 392,459 downwards.
CAAAATAACGACACTTAATCAAGCCTTACATCCACAAAGTGACACTGACAGACTATTTTCTGTACAGTGAAGGAGGAAAAGAACTAACAGATTAAACAATTAAACAAACTATTGAAGAAGAAAATAGAGCCCTATTGGAATACATAAAATAAAATGAAGACATGGACATGGAAATTGCTTGGTTTGCAGTAATGATTAATTACTGCAAACCAAAGAAACAAAGGAAGCATACTGAAAAGTGCAATTGACAATATGAAGTCCAACCTGAAAAATAAAGCCCTCCATGGCCAATACCTTAAGAATATTGATGAAAAAATTGATAGAAGAAGAACTACTCTCATGTTAGAGTGGTTAAGAAGAAAAAAACAGAAGGCTCAATTTTTGCTGTATAGGAAACAAACACTAAGAACAAATGCAATTAAAACACAAATTGAAAAGTCATATAATTATCCCAAACACTATCTCTGCAATGAGTGAAAAACTTGCAAGCATATCATAAGCTGCTGCAAGAAAATCATGCAAACTTACTACTTTAAATGACATAACAAAGTATTAACAATAAGCAATTATTTAGCAGGCTGCAATTTTTAATCATATTTTTAATTTTTATTTAACTTAAAATATATGCTTTCCATTTCAAATTAGTAGTGGCTTGCCCCTGCACATCATACTTTTCCTTTAACAGCAATTGTGCCAATCATCTATCTAACACCTTTTGGAGAAAAATTTTTGAATTTAAATAACATGACTTCCAGTTTGCATCAGAAGTTCTTATATAGTTAATCCTGACCCTAGGTTTCCATATCTGGTCTCATCTTTCATCTATCTAACTCTGTTCTCAAGATTAAGGAAAGATAGACAACAGTGAAAATTTATGTCTACCATTTTTTAAATTGCAACCCAATGATTCACTCAAACCTTTGCAGAAAGTATTGCTTTCATTGCAGCAAGACTTAATATGATCATAAAATAGAAAAAAAGATTGTTGAAAATGGGAGAAAACTGTTTTTATGGGGCAAAGCTATTTTTTGTGGGTAGTCATCATATGCTATAGAGCAGCAGTCACCAACCAACAGTACATGGACCACTGATGGTCTGCGAGAAAATTTTGGTGGTCCATGGAGAAATTTGGACAGTGATGAACTGAAGGTTATGCAAAGTATTACAAAAGAATGCAAAATGCTTGGCTACTTTTTCTCACTCATTGGGAATATTTTATTTGAATCTAAAACCAAATATAAAATGACTGTAATCATTAAATGAGCCATTCACAAGCCAATTGATTAACTCCACATTTTGAATTTTTTTAAATTTTAGTGTGAAAGCACTTATTATAAATATAAAAAGTTATGAGTATATCAAGTTTTCCTAATAATAAGGATCAATACCACTTAATGACAAAATTTTATTGGCCATCAAAAAATTTTTTATTTATTTCAGAAGCCAATCTAAGTAACTCCATACTGCAACGTTAATCCGCACGCACACACTCCAATTGCAATGCTGCAGTGTGTGATGACCAGTGCTTTGTAGATAACAGTAACTTATTTAATGTTATCTCATCACAAAACGTAAGTAAAAGAAATTAGTTAGTTAGAGTCCAACTGCCGCAGAAGTAAACATACTTGTGGAATATTGAACGATTGTTTTAATTTTGGCGACAATTGTTTTTAGAAAAAAAAAACCCGTTATATCAAGATGGATAAAACTAAAAACAATTTTTTTCATTCCTCTTATTAAACACGATTCTTATAAAAATTTAACAACAAATCGAGATAATGGGACTCAAATACAGCTGACGAAAAAGACATCATTTATATTGCTGAATAATTAATTTAAACAAAATTATTACTATTTCGTTTAAATTAAGTATTCTGTTACTCTGTAAATTACTGTTTTAAAAGAACTTTTTAAACTTCTGGCAACAAGTAGCCTACAAGAAAAGGTCTGTTGCCACGAATGTGCATTGTCTGGAACACAGAAATAATAAATGGTGGTCCCTTTTGGGCAGACTGTCTTCAATTTTATTTTTATTCTGTTACTGTTAACCATTGTAACAGTAACAGAATAGTTATTATTCATTTTTGCAAAAAAGTTTTGATAAAAAATGTGTGCTAATGTGAAGACTGAATTTGATGTTATTACATTTTTCACTTGCCAAATCGATTAACTCTCTCAATCACACCAAAATCACAATAATAATAACAATTATAGCATATCTATGCTATCTTATACATTTTATATGTTGTTGAATAAAAGCTATATTTACAATAATACATTCTACAATGTTTGTTTCAATTTATATTTTACAAGGAATTTTAAAAAAGAATATATATTACTTAGTCACTTTTCTTCACTTTTTGTTTTATGGAATTAATCGATTTGGCAAGTGAGCGGCACAAATAATAATGTCAATAAATAATGCTGTGAGTGCGATTGTCATCCTTTGTGGAAAAGAGTCAAGAACCCATAAAGTTATTTCAAACAAGCAGCAACAAACCTCAAACTAATTTGTTATAATTAAACAAGTGAATTTCATATTAATTAAGTAAAATGGAACATTTGTGATCATTATTCTATAGACATTTGTATCACTTAAAAAAAATTTATGATAGTGGTCTGTGGGATTCAAAATTGAGAGTTTAGTGGTCTGTGAAGTCAGAAAAGTTGGTGACCTCTGCTATATAGTATTACTTTGCAGATGTAAATAAAATATTATGGGAGTTTTGCATGAAAATGACATGTGCATATATCTGACTCATAATACTCCAGACATTTTGCTGATAGAAAATTACAAGACTAAACTACTTTGTTGAAGTGCTTCTTAACATCAAAAATTGACAACCTCTAAGAAGCATTCTAAGAAAGCAGTTAAAAAGTAAATAGTAATGTATAGTTGAAATTAAACTGGAAAATTACAAGATATGGATTATAGATGTGGTAGTCCCAAGTGTCAGAAGAGTGGAGGAAAAACATTTAGAGAATGAAGGTTGAACAATTGTGGAAGAAGAAAACAGTCATAATTCCAATTGTATTGATAGTTGGAGCACTAGGAGTCATCCGAGGAATCTAGAGCTCAACTGAATCAACATCCATATGCTATAGAGGACTGCAATATTTGAAACAGCATTTATTTTGCATGAAAACCTCTAAATATCCCAGGCCTCTAGAAAAAGACTGTTTAGGAGTCAAATCCAGCCATTAATAGCTGAGGGGAGCTGTGAGAGAAAGTATTAAATTGGGTACTTTCAAGCAAACACTCTGTACATCTAGAATTTACAATATAAATCCATTTATATATTCATTAAACTGTGTAATCGATTCTAAATTCACAACTTTATATCATTTGATTTATATTCAGCAGTGTTTTAACAAAATTGCAATGAACTATTAAAATTGAAGATAATTTTTCATATAATTAAAATTTAATTTTTGAAAATTATTTTAAATCTAATCTTAAACAAACCTTCAATGTCTTTTTTACTTCTACTGTCCAACTGTGGAGATGATGAAAAATGACTTCTTTCGCCATTGTTTCCAAATCCTGGTTGTAGATACCTGCTTTCTCTTTCTTTTCCTATTAAATGTGTTGGAGAAGGATCTGCAGAACTGGATTTATCACTTACATCATATGATTTTGATTTATGTATATGAGCTGCTTCTGTAGCTACTCTACTGAAAAGACTGCTTATTCCTTTAATAAAGCTACTAGAAAAAATATAAAAATATTATAAAAACACATTAGTATTATAAAGTATTAAAAGATATATTAAATGTATAAAATATACTCTCATAATTCATGAAATTCGAATACTATATGAATAAAAAAAAATCAGACCATATGTGTAACTATAAAAAAGTCAGATACAAGAGAAAAAATTTATATAAATCTTTAGTACAGTAATACCTCGACTTACGCTACCCCGACTTATGCGAACCTGGAGTTATGTGATTTTCAAATCTCGTTGATTCGTCTTTTGTTTGAACGCCATGCAACTCTTGATTACTCACTCCCCCAACACTATTGTTCAGCTTACATGTTCGAACATGCCATGCAGAATCGAAACATAGCTACAATTTATTTTGTGTTATTTATTTCTGTGTTTGTTATATCTATGGAGACTTGAGAGACTATGTGGTGATTTCTTGTAACTGTGAACGAATCAAAAGAAGAGATAAGATTAACGAGAGCATTTATTAGCTTACATACATCCGACTTGGATTTTACACAGATTGCAAAATTATACCCCGACTTACGCGGTTATCGCTCAGTCCCACCTATCGCGTAAGTTCGAGGTATTACTGTATTTGAAATATTTCTTTTTAATTGAACTACTTATATTAACTTTCAGAATTTGCCTGGTTTTGATATATATGAAATAAATTACAATACTATTAGAATTTTAAAATTTTGAATGCACTTTTTATAATTATACTTTAAGTCAGTTATGATATTCTCTTGACTTTTATATAAACATATAAGGCAATTGTAATTTAATGTTTCGTATTTGAAACTTTTTAAAGTTCATCAATAGTTGGAATGGCATTATCATATTTGTGTGAGATCCGATTCCAGTATAATCTAAAAACAAAAATTGTTCATGTTCTCCCAAAATTTTCGACGTAATTGAAATGAATTTGTCGCCTCCGCGTTAAAATAACATTGTCGAAAAAAGAATCAGATGTCGATGGAAACTGATAACATTCTGCTTTGGTATAAACATTCAACCCTCGAACAATGACATTCCCCTGCTGCAAGACAAAAAGTTTATAGTTAAAGTCCGAATTCGTCATTTTGTTTTGGATCCCGGGAACAACTTTAACCTCCACACCTGCAGGACCAACCCTATCGCTCACAATAGGTGATCACATGATTGATTTTCCCAGCCCGAAGCTATAAAAGCGCCTTCTTTCCCCCTCCTCGGGGGAGTCTCACATCTACCGTCCAAAAGGATTACGTCGTCGGGAACTTTAACTTTGTGCGTCAACTCTGTGCCTACGTTGGAATCGACTAGAGGTATGAAACGATGAATGTAAACTCTCTCTCCGCGAGTAGGAGTTAGGCGAAATAATTTCACTCCCCCCCGATGTTAGCTTTTGTAATCATTAATTACGGTCTTGTTAGTCTAATAAATTGTTGTTCTCATTGTTAAATGGTGTCCTTTTACTCGTATATCGCCTACGCCTCGTCGACGACCCCTCTCACCTCCTCCACTCGACCTGACAACAAAAATCCCGACCCTTCGGGACCGCATCCGAAATTTAGCCATCTTGACAAGTGAGCAGGTTTAACGACCTGACGCCGAAAAGGGAGAGTCGACGGTTTCCGACCTCCCCGGCGGTTCACATTTGGTTTTAAAAGCAGAAGAAAGAGATTTCATGGAAAAACTTTTTAGTTTTGAAGTCTGCTGATAGGAGAAGTATGATGATGTATAAGATGTAATCTATAGTATTACAAGATATAGATAAACAAATAACAAAAACCACTATTATTAATAAAACAGCCACTTCACTTTTCTGACATTAATCTGTATGATTTTTGGTTGTGGGGTTATCTTAGGCAATGTCTATTATGGAAATATCTCTAACTTAGCAGTTTTAGAAGACAATGTAACACAGTTGATATTGGATATCCTTTCAGAGAAGTTATATTCTTCTTTCAAACATATTGCATACTAAATGAAATTTTCAGTCCACAAAAGCAACAACTCAATCATGAGAGAATTCAATAATTTTTTGAATTCTGAAAACAATTCTTCTCATATGTCAGTAATTGTAAAAATGTAAAGTTTCAATTAATATATCATTGCTGTTAAATGAAGAACACAAAAATTAATCTTTAATACTCATTTATCTTTTATCTTGTAATTTATTTCACTTTGTACAGTGCCATATTTTTACAATTGGTATGTTTTGAAACTAAAATTTTTATAGGATTCTTTTCCCCATACTTTGAATAATAATATATCTTGTATTTTAAAACTTCAAAAATTTCTGAATCCATATTCAGGGTTTTCTGGAGCTATCTCAAACAAAAAAACATGTAATTATAGTCATTGTATATAAAAAATTTTAACATCTTATATTAATACCATCTAATATTCAGGCCATAAGCTACCTTGAATTTCAATTTTTTAGTTCTGTTTGTTATTAATAGATAACTAACAATTAACATTTAGTCTATCATTTCCAATGCAATTATAAAATAATTTCTCTATACTTTTATACTAAAGTACTTACAATATTATTTGCATATTAAAACATAACAGAATTTAATTACTTACCCTTTCTCTTTTTTATCACTTTCTTTCTCTGGTGATTTTTCTAATTTACAACTACTTTCACTTGACATAAGATCTCCACTTACACAACTAGCTGTAGTACTATTACTATCAGTTCGTGCTCTCCCACTAAACAATTTTAAAAAATTTTAGTTATTCTCTTGATAACTATATTAATTAAATTTTATTGTTAATTATAGAATAGAATCTGCTCATTATAATCACTTCAGGATTTACCTATACTAATAACAAAAATCAAATGACATCATCACATGGAGTAAATAAATAAGACCATAATTAGAAAAAGTTCTGATTTTATCAATTCTGACACTGAATATTAAAACAAATAAATAAATAAATATATATATATATATATTATAATCACTGAATCACTGCAAAAATGATATAGAGCGAAATGGATGCGTCACTACGACAGGTAGTACAGTACATAGCACTTGCCTAGTGAAGTTTAGTAGTCTTTTGCTCCTGTACAGTACATCGTAACTTTCCTGTTAACGATAGAACCGCGCCGGTTATGCATCGAACTCCATTCAGAGAAAAAATTTTTGAATTGAAATAACGTGACTTACGGTACAAATCGGAAGTTAATATATACAATAGTTAGTCTTGTGCTCTTTCTCTTACCATTTCTATTTCTCGTCTCGACTTTCATGTATCTAACTCCGTTTTCGAGTTTAAGAAAGGAATTAATATAATAGAAAAATTAGAAGTACGAAATAACCAATAATCTTAATCTTTGCTGTTGTTATTTTTTGCCTGAGCAGCGCTGGGCTCACAGTGCTAATTATTAAGAAAACAGATGTTTCTATCCATTTTATATAATTTTACAATTAATTAAGAAACTCATTAATTAACTAACGACTTTCTTACTTGTAATACTTTTATCAAAACAATAGGGGAGGAAGACAGACATAAAATATAAACGTATCGAGCATGTAACTTATATAAAGGATTACAATAACCTTTGCAGAATTTCCGATCAAAATTCTGGCAGGCGAAGGTATCGATAGATACGAAACACTACAATCTTCCATGATAAATCTTAATTGTATTTTTACAATTAAAGATTTATCATCTTTATTCAATTGTTTTTGTTACTAAAAAATTCTGATCTTATCGAGAGAAAATATCTCCATTTAACTATAATGCTTACATTATAATGGTTTTAAAGAATAAAAGTAATTAATTAAAATAGTTTTTAAAGACTATTCCATTGTTCTCTTTAACTGCTCCAGTTATAGAAGTAAGGGTGTCTTCGGTCACAAGGAAGGATCTCTCACCACTACCCCGTTGTAAACCTGTTTTGACGTTAGAAATACAGAGAATTTTTAATGATTTTAAAAGTCTTAAGAATATTTATAAAAATGTTGTCTTATTGATTTTCATTTTGTCCGTTTTAACAGTTTCTATCGTTCTGGGATTGTTATTTTCTTTTTCTGAATAAAAAGCTGTAAACAACATTATCAGCGTTTAATTTGAACGAATATATTTTCATAATAACTGTGTGGGGGCCGAGGGGGGGAGAAATTTAACTTTACGAATGAACGATAATATGTGATATGTATCTTCATCGTCTCCCTTGCCGTTTGGATTGCCGAGCGGTAACAATCAACGACATGTGGAAGCAGTTGAGTCAGAGATAGATGCTTCGTTTACAAACAACACAACAGTTTATTAAACACGAAAGAAGCTTACAAGATTTCCGCGATCTTGGAAGTTCTGCGGCGGCTGCAGCCTCTGGGTCTTCCTCTCCTTTCCAAGATAGTCCCATTTTGAAGGAGTGTCCCTTGTTCGCGAAGGAACCATTCCATCACATCTCGACGACNTTAGCGTTCTTCTATCGTCAGATCCGTTTCGGGTTCCATTATGAACTCTTCGATGTTCTTTATTTCTCAGATTTGATTTTTGTTACTCCTTTAGCTGCTTGAGTTTTCTGGATTATACAGTATTTTTCTTAAATAAGATTGAACTGCTGCCTACTGTAGACCTGTTCACGCCATACTGCCCAGCAACATTAGGCATCTTCTGCCCACTCTCCACCTTTGGTATTATACTCTCACCTTTCGAAAAGAAAAACAGATGCAAAACTTAACAAGTGCCTACCCGACAGTCTAGCGAATACATAAAAGAATTATTTTGTCAGAAAAATAAAAGGCTGGAATTACAAGGGAGAGTTTCAAAGTTCGGAGGAATACTATCCGATTGGTATATACCGGCTTGAGTGTTGATGTCGACGTTTTCCACACTCCGAAAAGTTTCGAATTGTTTCCCGAAGACATGGGAAGACCAATTGGTATTCATTATTTTATGTTGCTTCTTCTTGTGTTTGTTCTGTGAGGTGTTCGTTATCCGATCATGTGTTCGTTGTCCGAACATCAAAATCTTTCACGAAAGTGTTCATTATCCGATTTGTTCGTTAACCGATCACCCACTGTATTTCATTTTAGTAATCAAATAAATGTATTATAATTGATTAAAATGTTTTGTAGGTAAAAATTTCCTACTGCTGTAGATGTTTTTGCCCATATAAATAGTTAGTATATTTTCATGTTTAAAAACAATAGATAATTGAATTTCTTTAAATGACATATTTTAAAATTTTTTTATTACTACTTGACAAATTATTCAGACAATTTTTAATCTATTGAAAAAAACAAATCTGTAATAAACATTTTTGAAATATGAAAAAGCTATTTAAAGAAACTTAGTTTTATTGCCTTAACATTATATCTTATTGAAAATTGTTATAATAAAAAAAACTTTAAAAAAAAAACAATTTATTGTAAAAAGTTTGTAGAAAAGTTTTATTTTTTTTCAATCTAAACATAAATTTTTCTAATCAAAATTTTTAATTCTAATTCTATAGTTGAGCGATTTATTAAAGTTTTCAGTGAGAGGAGTATGAATACATAGCTTGACACAGCTTTCAGATGAAAGTTCCAACTGGACGACCAGACAAGTGATGGACTGGTTCCAAATTTAGCTTATTGTGGTACTTATTTTTTTAAGTGCACCATAGATGATCACATTCATATATATAGATATGTAAATATAGGTTGTAGGCATCATAAATTTGAGGAAAATGTCAGCAATATGTGGAAATTTGTTCAGTCTCTGGAACTAAATATCTATCAAAAATGTTTCATTGAAACTAGTGATTGGTGACAATGATAATGAACTTGAGGATTTCATTACAGAACAGTTCAATAATTTTTTCCTTTTCTTTCATTGAAAAGGAGTCTGGTAGACTGAAGTTTTCCACTGCAGAAAAATGGTCTTTCATCTAAAAATTGCCATCTAACTTCTCAGAATAACATTTGCCAAAATCTTCAATCAAACAAAGAGAATGCTCTTTTATGTTGTTGACCAGAGAATTACAAAGCTAAAGATCATTTTCTTTTACAAAGTTTTATGAAGAACAAAAAAATGATAATTGTTCAGATTTCACACAATTTGGGTCAGCTATTTACAAGAAATATTAATATGATCTTTATTGTTATCATAATTCACTATTCATAGATAAAAATGTAACTGTTATATATAAAATGTTATATATTGTATATTGTACAGAAATAAAATTTATTTTATGTAATTTAATTAAAATTCTTTCTAGTAAATTTACTAGATGTCATAAGTAAAGATATTTGTATTATTATGTAAATATTGTATTATTGCATATTAATACACATTATAAAACTCTACAAGTTCTATGCAGTATTCAGTATATAGAAAATTTTGTACAGTAGATTATATACTGATGGATTCCAAAACTTCATTAATATAAATATTCCTTTCCATGATTAGTCTGTAGGCAAGTTTCAGGAATTTATTTTGCTAAATTTTATTTATTACTCAAAACAGTGAAAACATAACAAAAACTAAGACACACTAAAGGACTCTTTAATGATGCATAATCAGCTGTAGCTTGTGATAAGCACTGAGAAACTGCAGCATCCAAAAGAAAAATAAAATTGCAAAATAATCCTTAAATCTTCCAACTTTCTTTAACAAAACTTTATCGTACAAGTGTGAAAAGTGTGGGCACTACAGATGGCACTACAGAAGGGTTCTTTGTTAAAGTTGGTTTGCATCAAAGATCGGCCCTTAGCCCTTATTTGTTTGACCTGATAATGGATGTGTTGGTGTGTGACGTGAAGTGTGAGGCTCTGTGGAGTATGCTGGTTGCAGATGATATTGTACTGTGTGAACTTTCCCAAACCAAGGCTGAGAAAAAAACTGGAAGACAATGTACATAATGTACATGACTTTGCAACAAAGTTACGTAGCAACTAAACTTTCGTCGAGCAGACTACGGGATGGCCATTAGTCAATTTCTAATTGACGTGTGAACACAATTACATCACACACAGCACTGTTTATTCAAATTATTAAGGTAAAAAAAGAATGACCAGCAGGAAGCGCGGGAAAGTTTCTGAATTTCACTTTCGAGCGGAGATACGTTGTGTGGACAAATGATTAGTTATCTAGGGTTAAAAAAGCTGTTTTTAAAAAAAATGAAAGTTTAATGCTCATCTTAATTGTATTATTATTGTATTTTCTAATAGAAAATACAACACTACAAATACACAAGTACAACACATACTACACAAAGTACAACATTATTTTCTATAGAAAATAAAAGTACAACATTGTATAAGACCGGATGTAAGCTACATTTTGTACTTCTCAGTAGGCCGGATTAGCCGGTTTCCGTGAAAGACAACATAAATCTGTAGAAAGAATGAGATTGAAAATAGAGGGTCCCACTCGCTTCATGACTTTCTCATTGTATGCTTGCTATTAGTCATCTCAAAGCCAAGTTAATTAAATAGTTACAGTAATAGAAACACGCAAACATACATAACAATCAAAATTCCACTCCTCGAAAAATCTATCAATTTTATATATAATTNTCTTTTCTTTTTTTTTTTAAATTCTAATGTTTTCTAATTTTATTATTGAAAAATATTCTCTGAAAATGAGTTATCTAAGATTACTTGCAAATTAATATGTTGTTGTTTGCTTTTAGTATTGTCTCCAATAAAGTATTGTTTTGACTTAAGAATTGAACTTGTATTTTAATGCAGATTATCTTATGCAAATGTTAACACTAATAACAGTAAAAATAAAAAATTCACTCTAATAATCAATATACACTTGCCAATAAAACTGCACTGAAACATTCATTTAATTCTAATACTGTAAAAATTTCAAATAAAAAAAAATAATCAAAGATTAGATTGCAACAAATATCTTATAAGTGAACTATGTATAGAAGTTTTAAGTTCTATTAATATATATTAGTATTTTAATTTTTTATATGCATTATATTATATATAATACATATAATTATTATATAAAATATATATTTTTTTTTACTAACCTTCTATTCCTTTAGGGAGAAGATCTGGAATATCATCTATGATGATACCTTCTACACTATCTAAAAATTTTAAGATAATCTTATTTCACTATTGACTAACAACATTTAAATATAGTGAAGTCTTGAAATATGCAACCAATTTACAATATTTCTAGCTAATATTCAAAATATTTGATTATTATGTAATATAAAGTTTAATAAAAATACAAGCCACACATTCTTTATTTAATAATTACTTTAAATAAGTACAAAAATACTTGCAAAATTCACTAATTTTTGTGTTTTTATTAAACTTTATATATTGTTAGTGATTAGTCTGCTTTTATTCTACAAATATTTGATTATTCTAATTTAATAAATTTTCAAGTGTCACTAATTCTAGAGATTGCAGATTTCAAACAACCAACTATTTTGTCTTGATAGTTTATAAATTTTATATAATATTAATTAATTTTATTTTTACAATTAAAGTTATAGAATAAAAATCTAAATGTTGGTTTTTTCAGACTATAATTCAGCCAAACTTTAATTAATAAAACTAAGTGATATTGTCTAAAGATAGATAGGCTACCATCTTGTATTAATATTAATAATTTAAATTATTTATTAATTTAGAATATTCTGGAAGAAAAGGTAAACTTAGACTGGTGTTAAGGCTAAAGCCTATGAATTGGATATAGCTAGGGTTAATTAACTGACTAATGCTAATTTTATCCAAGTCTTTTGGTTAAAATCTATTAATGATCTATTAATGTTGAACTTGTATAAAATATGTTTTATCCAGACACAAGTGGTAAAGCTGACGTCCAAAAACGGATGAATGAAGCAAAAACAAAATTTGGGCTTTATTTGAATAATATGGAATCTTTCCATTGTTGTTTGGATAGAGGTGAATATAGTGTAGCCTTTTATGAGCATAAGCATTTTGTTTTTTAGCCATTAAGTACATAGTGGGAACAGGGCAATATTGTCAGATCTAGTAATTTATTACCAGAATTCAAGCCAACTGGTGATATGGTGAGATTTTTTGAATACAAACAAAAATAGATATCTTAAAAATCCTTTCAAACACATACAAGATTACATAAAAAACATGAAAAAGCATCAGAGGATATTTTTATCTTTTTTTAATTGTCATTATTAAAGATCTTATTATTAATTATTGTATTTATTACTATGGTCAACTGTTGATATAATGATATTTATGCCATTTAATATCTATGTACTGTACATATTCTGTAAATGAAAGTACTTCTTATTGTTATTTGATGTTCTTTTAATCTTACACCAAACTCCCAAAATGTTATTGGTGAAAGTAGTCACTATTTCAACTTTCTATTATACTTTTCATAAATTTTGCAAAAAAAAAAATCAGAACAATTTATTGTAACTCTGATAATTTAATAATTTAGTAAACAACATATGATAACAGATTTGTCAAGTTGATAGGCCTGGATGCTATTAGGCTGCTAAGACCACACCAAAAGAAATTAGATCAAAATAAATTATTAGATGCCCTACTAAGACCTAATAAAAAAAAACAGTATATATATATATATATATATATTAATATCCCAGTAGCTTTAAAAGGAGTTGGTAACACCTTGTTTTATATAAGAAGTATATTTTGAGAATTTTGTGTAAGATTAAAAGAACATTTGTGAAAAAGAAAGGAAATTTGCTGCTGATTGACATGATTTTGCATCATTTGGATGACAGAAGTTTTTTATAAACTGCATGTAAACCAAAAGATTACCACTGTCTGGGACATCTTCATGGCACTGACTTTCAGTAAATATATATGTTACTGTGAATGACCAATATCTGGCAAATGTCAACATTCTCCGGTGAATGTCAGCATTCACACAGTCGTTTCGTATATGTAGGAAATATTTGCTAAATATCATTATTTCTCACTTACACCAGCAAATGTCGACATTCAGCATGCACTGATGGTAAATGTTGAATAAAAATATTTTTATTACGTTAAGTCAAAAATGCAACTTTTTAATATGTCAAAATAGGAGAAAGCTTAAGTAATAGCACATGTAAATAAACTGTTGAACCTAAAACGAACAGTACATTCTTAATCAGAAAAGAAATTAATTCAATAATAAACTTACACATAAATTATGTGATTAACAACAACTTAAATTGTTATGGCACTTTGAATTGTACAAGAGTCCCTTGCTTTTACAACTGCATTTATTCGTGGTACACTTCTTTTTGCAATGACAGCGTGTACAGCCTTGCCCTCCACTTTTCAAATTAGCTGCAGCTGCTTCTCTCAGCGATATTTCTTGAGAAGAAATCTCATCTATGGAAAGCAACTTTTCTTTACAAATTACGAACTGATTGTTATTATGTGATTACGAATTGATCTGTTAATGGTGTCTTTTATTTGAATATCGCCGCTGCCTTACCGATGACCCCTCTCATCCTCTGCCACTCGATATGACAAACCGATCCCCATCTCATGAGATCAAAAGAACAAAAACACTATCCAGTGACAAAGTGGGCAGTTTCTACCAAACCGTTGCCGGGAAAAGAGGTACGACCTTGTCCTACCTCCGGCTACCCACAAAGGATTTGGTGTCAGACTGTCGCCTCTCTGTTAACATTGGTTTCTCGAATGTCGTTTCAACCTTCACCAAAGCTTATCTGTGCTTGTCTACATACACCAGCGATTGTTCGAATGTATAATAATATAACCAAATATTCAGTCTTTCACCGATGTATTTTGTATGTGTCGACATTTACTGGAGAATATCGACATTCTCTAATTTTGGTCTTTCACAGTAACATATATAAATCAAAGATGGAGAATTTGTCCTGATCATTGCAGATGAGTCTGTGCAAATTCGGTAGTGGAGATAGGGGCAGGAGAAGATTATGTTGCTTGAATAAGCAGCAAATTCGTATAGAAAGGGGTCCAAGATGTGGTAATGATGGTTGGACTATAAACCTTTTGTTACATAGCGTGGTGCTTGAAAATAGAGATTTCCTGACCATGTTAATCACATGCATGAACTTAGCATGTGAAAAACCAGCTGTATGTACCACCAAACTAATGGTGTTTAACTCAATGTTTACAAGTGCTTGTGTTGATGGTAACAAGAAGGCTCTTCTAGTGAAGGTAGCAATAGTGGGATCAATGTATCATGAAGGCTGGAAAGCATCTGCCAGGATGATATGAGGTGCCTTATTAAAGTTGTGGTAAACTATCCTTGAACCCCTTTCTATATGAATTTGCTGCATATTCAAACAACATAACCTTCTCCTGTCCCTATCTCAGCTACTGAATTTGCACAGACTCATATATATAAATCACACGAATCACTTATTAGTGATGGAATAAACATACATTTATTGTTGAGAGAATGAACATTTTACAAAAAAAAAAACTGAAAGTTATGACTAGTTAGCCACAAAAAGTTAGATTAATGTTTAAGTTTGTTTAGAGACCAGATAATGAAATGACCTTAGTCTTGAAAAACATATAATCTTATAAAACTTGTTAATTCCTATGATTGTTTAGCATTTATTACTTGTTTATTGTTATTAATGATGAAGTCATATATGACAAAAATTGATTATACAATCAATCAATCAATTGGTAGATTGCATACCTTAATCTATCCAAAGCACAGTTTTTTATTACTCTATGGTTCAAAATCAACAACACTCTTGACACTATGCTAATCAACATGTGGCATTTGTCAACATGATTAGAAGCTTGTGAATAGACACACAATCATAGTAAACCATATCATGTAGTGTTTTTATGCATTTTACTGGGGCTCAAGTCAGTCACAATTCTCTCAGTAGAATTTGAGTGATTTAAGACAACATTGAATTGCGTTTGGAGCACATAGTCCTTTGCAGAGCTCTCTTGTCATGTCCTGTTAACTTCATAGGTTTCCCACATTATTTCTTGGCAGATTCATCTCCTATCCATTTCCATTTGTATGTCACTTTAGAAAACATTAACCTAGGAATCTTTAATGCTGCTGAAATATCATGTACAGAGTGATTGTCTATGTGGCACTCTATCAACCTGCACTAACTCCATTAATTCTCTTGATCAAGACATGTTGCATTCATAACATTACAAGCATATTTATAGTAGGATCTGTGATGTGCTTGTTGTATTGGATCCATTTGCTATCCATAGAGAGGTATCCAGACATGGTAGGACAGTGGGATAAAGCTTCAGCTGAGAGCCTCACAGGGCTATGGGAATAAAGATGTCCCTAGTTGGTACATCAATGAACCTGTATGGTCAAAAGATTAAAATTAATAGATCTGAAAGTGAAGAATGGATAGCTAGCATAACTAGTAATGTATCTGCACTGTTAGCAGAAAGTTGTGATTCAAGTCCTGGCCTGGATCATTCTTCTACAATATTCTAAATTATTTAATTTAATTATTAATATTAACGCAAGTTGGTAGCATAATCATCTATCTTTAGACCAAATTACTTAATTCATTAAAACTTGGTTGAATTACAGTCTAAAAATCTTACATTTAGGTACTTATATAATTATGAAAATTTAAGCTTAAATTCAAAATTATAGAATTCAGATTAAGATATGGAATGTCCAGATAACATAATACATTTTTCCATAAAGAAATTTTGTTAGAAAAAATTCTTTTTTGTTATAAAATTCAAGTTTATGATTATTATTATGATTTTCTTTGAAAGAAATAGCAATTGTATGAATTTTTCAAGAAGGACACAAATTATATAAATAAAAATAAAAAGAGAATAACTGAATTTTTCTTGATTAGAAATGAATTATTGACATATGTTTGTTAATACTTAGAAATGTCTCTTGATTTTTAATATGGAGTATGGAGATGTAACTATTGATAAAAATATTATATGTTCTTGGTGAAGCAACTAGTTTCATCCTAACTACAGAGTGCTGCAATGCAAATATGTAATGACTGAGTTTTTTCTGAAAAGCATATTCTATTAATTTTAAACCAATAATTGAAAAAATTTAAACAGTGGTAGTCCAGCAACACATTAGAGATGTTCATGAAGAAAAATAAATTATTTTTACAGGAAATGGTGGCATATGTTGATCATGATACTATTATTTGTCATTATTACAATTTAAATTATTCACATTCTCAGATCATTAATGAATATAAAAATGGTGGACATAAGGTAAATAAAATACATTAGTAGGATTCTCAACTGCAAGACAAAATAGTCTAAATGATCAGTTAGTCTTTCAATATTGCAGAACAGATCTTGTGGTCCAAACATCATCTCAGTGAAAGTGATGAGAAAGATTGTTTCTCAAACCAAGAAGGAACACCCATTAATCCAAAATGCTATAACTATAGCTCAGCAAGAAATCAACAAAACCTAGCTCCAACACTGTAAGCCTGGAATATATTAACATAAAAACAGTACACATCCGAACCTTAAAAGAAATTCCAAGATATTCTTGTTTATATGTTTTTTGAATGATCCTAAAAATGTTCCATTTCCGCATTCCATTTGAAAATATTTTAACCAGAAGATCTCCTGTGCAGATTGAAAATGTTCGTGTTTGCATAAAAATATCCTGGAATTTCTTTTAAGGTTTGGATGTGTACTGTTTTTTATATCAACAAAATCATGAGATCCAAGTGCCATCAAAAGTTAGTCAAAAAAACCCAGAGTTCTTTCTCTATTTTGCTTCATCAAAAGCAATAGAAAACCATTTTCAGGAAGTTCAATGAGAACTTCCTCTCATTGGAGAATTCAAATACATTAATAGGTAATATTTGATAAAGCTTGGATACATATATCCAACATAAGTGGAAAGAGATCTATTTGTTATAGAAAGAAGGAAAGTGAGACTACATAAAATGGATTCAATTTCACTATGAACATCTGAAAGAATTCATGATTGTGACTAGAATGGTAAACTTACTATCCATAAAGTAAATGGCAATATGAAGTTAAATAAGAAGTAAAATTTTACCTAACCAATACTATTAAAAGAATGTATTGCATCAATGAAAGTTCAGACTTGATAACAATGGGTTTTTGTGTATTGGTTTGCTTAAGCAAGCTCTTTAGAAATGCATAGGGTATATGTCCCAATAGAAAAATACTGTAATTTTTAAAAAGTTTGCTAAAAACAAGTTGTGATTGAGAGTTTGATTTAGAGATAGTTGATATACACTATATATGTATGCAAGACAGTTGATGACTTCAAAATATATTTGGTTCCAGATAGATAGCCCTGGATGCAATGAAAAAGGCTGGAGATGGTTTCAAACGGTCCCATTTTAAACTCTTAGACTTTACAATATGAGGCAACTAAAGATGGAGAACTTGCAGATTTTTCACGAGTGCATCAGAGACACAATGAAAAGAATTTTAGCAGTGGTCAAAAAAATATTATTGATCAATTTTACGAATGTCTACAGAATTTGATTATGTCTGAAGACAAACATTTAAAAAATTATTTCACAGTCCACCTACTACTTGATTAATTGCATTTGATTTGCATTTTTTATTTTTTGGAAAGTTTAATTTTTTTGTTAGGACATACATATGCACTACCCTGTAAGTATACAACTGTAGAACATTGGTGAACTATGAAACCGGAATGAAACTTCCTGTGACAACAATTAGACAAGCTTTGGAAAGAAGGGCCATTTGGTAAATAAATGCCATGGATCATACATCAAAAATGTGAAAAATATTAAGAATTAATTTTGTTCAAAATAAAACAAAGTAACGTCAGTACATTTTTGCAGGAGATCCTCTGTGGTCTATTATTGTTATTTGATGGACTATAAAATAATTGCTGCATGTGGTCCAACAACAGATAAGTATGCAAAATTTATTTAGTTTTCATGATTTTGCAAATTTTAAAAACTAAGCACATAAATGACATTGTTTATACTACCAATTCTCAAAGCTTTAGAATGATTCCAATTATAATGGGAACTGTACAAATTTCATATGTACAGGGTAATCATAACTAATGAGTAGATGTTCAGATATTCAGAGTTTACTAAGTTCTAAACAAAATATTTAATGAAAACTGGCTAAGATTGGACAATATGTGGAATCAAAATTATTAAACAAATTTTATAAATTAAAAAGTAAATGATTTTATAATATATGTGAATATATGAATTAATCAATTATAATTTTTTCAATAAAAGTTTATTAATAATTAATACTGCAATAAATTCTTAACTAACAATTTTAAAACAAAATTAAAATATAAAAATGTATCAGAAATATTTACAAAAAATAAAATATATTTATATTATTTTCCCTCTTCCTCTTGGTTAAAATCAATCTTTTAAAATTATTTTCACTTTTGAAGTAATTAAATTTGTTGTACATTGTAGATTTAGGTTTTATAACTTACAATCAAAACATTTTAGTTATATAATACAGTCAGCCCCCTATAACACGGGTTCCTATAGTTTGGATTCCTATATCATGGCAAAAAAATTGCGACAGTATTTGTACAAACAGGCTAAAAAAAACCTCCTATAATTCGGTAAAACGTCATCGCCGACTCATGTTGCAACAGGATTGCACAAACCGTTGAGTTTAAACGAGCAGCAGATCTACTAAAAACCATTTATTATTTAACGTCCATAAAAATTATATTTATATTAATGATATCTCTAAAGTTCAGCGAATTTTTCGCAAAAAAAATAATTTATCAGGAAGCACACAAGCGCCATTCAATGACAATCTCCACGACGAAAACAAGCTTAAGCAACGGCGTAGTCGAATGGTGCACACTCGGTAAGTAATCCTATAATTTTTTGTTTATAGCATAGTTTATATGGATTATTCCCAAAAAATTATACGTATTTTGGAAATGTTGAGTCGAATTAGTCTAGAATCGATTAATTTTATGGAAGAAACCTTTCAAACAGCCGTAGTCCATAAACTGCATACGTGCCGGGCTGTGATTGGCTGGACTCGTAAAAGCTGGATTCATACAACTCGGAATGTATACCGTGTTATGGGGGCGACTGTACATTAGTGAATCCTTCCATATTTTGAGAATTGCTTAGGCCAGGGGTGTCCAACCCGCGGCCCGCGGGCCGCATGCGGCCCAAGGCAAGTTCCAATGCAGCCCAATAAACGTGTAAACAAAACCTACAAATGTTTTAATTTTTTATTATTTATTTATTTCAATGGCATAAACTCAAAAAAAAGTTTCACAAAGCCGTAAACCTTTATTCATATTTTATTTTTGAGTGGAAAGAAAATATTTCAAATACTTGGAGATGTGTGAATGCGGAAGGATTACTAAATAAAGCTGGAGTTGTGTCTCAAAGAATTATATACCCAAATTTGGGAAAAGGAGGGAAAGATGAGAAAGGACAAAAGATGTAGTAGTGAGAAAGGTTAAATAGATCTTCTGTTAAGCAAATATGGACCCATAATTTTTCAACCTTTTTCACTTCTTTATCTTTTGTTTTTTGCCTCTTTTTTCCGCACTTGGGTCTATAATCCTTTGATTCACAGCTCCAGCTTTATTTAGTATTTCTTCCAACGTTGCGAGATTTGGCTACATTGGGCCAAATGTGGCTACTTTTTTTGGTTTGACGTAAAAAATATCATTTGGCGCTTTGGCTACTTTTTCGGTTACATATTATTTATAATTATATAAATTGAATAAAAATGCACTTCAAAATGGTGTTTCGTCGTTTTTATTAATTAGAGACACAGATAAAACAAATACTTGTGTTTTTCAAATAAATTTTCGTTTGTTTCTTTTATAATAAATGAATTTATCCATTTCTAAGTAAAAATTGAAAGTGTATGTAGAAGTAATTTTTTAAAATATCCTTTTTTCTTGATAAAGTTATAATATTTATTATTATTATCTACACATGTTAGTCCTTAAATATACTTGTATATTCGGCCACAAGTATATATTATATATACTTGTGGCCCAAAACTCCTTGACTTCTTCCAATGCGGCCCAGAGAAACAAAAAGGTTGGACATCCCTGGCTTAGGCTTTTTATAAAATGTTATTAAATTAAATTATATCTGTTGTTTTCATATTTTTACTTTAGCACTAAATAATAATTATAGTATTTTTTTCAGCAAAGAAAAAGTAAAAAAATGCTTTTTTTTTAATTAAATCTAAAATATTAAGATGTTCTGAACATTTCTCTTAACTCTAAATTTCTCATTAAACTATAATTTAAAAAAATAATAATAATTCATGCTTTCATATCTAAAATTAATAAATTACAATTACATATTCAATTTTCAGATGATAAATACACCTAATAAAATTTATGCAGTGTGATATAATACAAATGATAACTGACAACTCAAAAAACACTCAATCAAAATTTTCACAAAACAATTTACTTGCTAATATCCTTTTATAAATCATCAAATTTATCTGTTTGTGTTTTCAATAAATAATTTCAATAATTACATACTGATTTTTCCAGATCTTAAAAAAGTTATCTAATGATTAGAGCTACCAACAGAAAGCAACACAGACTATAATTTTATATTTTGTAATTATATCTAAATCATTAGTAAGTTAATTTACCAAATAATAGAGTAATTTTGATACATAATTAAAGATTTGCTAGAAATAATTAACAACAGTAATGTTTGTCTCAACTATTTCCATGTACTCAATCAATTCTCTGTAATTATTGTTATTAGAGAATGCAATAAAATTTTAATTTTGAAGATATAGAAAAACATGCAATTAAATTCTCTTCAAAGGTAATCATTATTCTTGAAAATAATTTTTAGTTACATTTTATACATAAATTACTGTAATTGGTTTTAAATTTGCATATAAAATATACAAAAATGTTTGGAATTTATTTTATTTTGTTTATAACTCATAGCTATCTTATATGCTTTATAAATGAAATAAAATAAAAGATTCAAAATAATTATTACTATTAATAATGAGTCACACTTTCCACACTATTTCCAGCAAAACAGTTTAATAAAAATTTAACAAAACAAATATTTTTGACTACATTAAGTGGCCTGCTTCAGGTTTTAACATTTGAAATCAAACATCTAAATAGAATACAAATTTGGAACATTTAATCACTTTTGTAAAAAAATTTTATTTATCTGTGATGTCAAATTCTTTATATGAGTTAAGGCGTACAGAAAATGTAGTTTGAAAATAATGATGTCACAAGAACATTAGCAATGTTCCAAATTTGTATTCTATTTATATGTTTGATTTCAGACTGTTGAAACCTGAAGCAGACCACTTATTGTAGTCAAAAAGATTCCTTTTGTTAAATTTTTATTAAACTGTTTTGCTGGAAATAGTGTGGAAAATATGACTTATTATTCACAGGTTCCAGCTCATCACATAGAGAATTGTAAACATTACTTTTTTATAAATTTACTTATAACATAATCATCACTTTTTATTTTAAATTGTTACATAAATAGTTTCTACATTTATGTAATGGATAAAACTGCACAATAATATAATCTAATGAGTAATTCGAACACAAATCAATTATTGTATTTATTCACACTCTTGGCAAATCTCATCATTAAATTTTATTCAGTTGATACCAGAATATTCTAATGATTACATTTTCACTTTCAGTGCTTATATTTTAAACACTATTATATGATTATCTATTTGTATGTATGGTATTAGATTAGAAATTAAAATAATCTTTGCAATAGATAATAAATTAAATTAACTATATAAACCAATTTCAGGTATTCCTTGTATAACACTGTAGTTATGTTCCAAAAAAAGTGTAGTGTTACACAAATCCATGCTATATGAAACAAAGGACTAATGTAAAACATGGGTTACATTCCAGAAGTTAGCAAACGTATACCATTGTTGTTTGTTACTAAGAGAAATATGTTTATCAAAGCAATCAATAATTTATTTCCAATCAATAATTAATTAACAATCACAATTAAAAGTACAGTATTATGCATTAATATTGATTTTAGTTAAGTAAGGGCATTTTCTTTTTATACAGTATCATCGTCATCTCAGCTTTTTTGTTGATCTTGATCAGAAGTATCAGCAACATTTTCATATTTTTTATTTTTATCATAAAATTTTTTTTATAGATGATGAAATAAAAAATATGTTATTAATCGAAAATTCGTTCTAGCTGGTTGCATTTGTTCAGTCGTGTACCAACCAACTTTTTTCCAGAATTTGTGTTCAAATACTGAATTGTTCGAGTAACAAGATATTGCCATATTTTGTTTGTCATTTTATGAATGATTGCTTACCTACAGTTAAAGAAGTTTAGCAACACTAATCTAAAAATGTTTAAATAAACTTTACTAAATATGAAGATTAATCTATGAAAAGAAAACACAGTAGATAATCTTAAGGAGAAAAGTCTGAAAGCAGCGATGATAACACCTGGTTGATAGGAAAGTTATTGTAAGTTTTTTCTTCCTTGCCCTATCAGTTTTAATTAAAGTAAACCTGATGAACAGCACAAAATAATTTGAAAATTTCAATATTCTAAAATCCATGGACAATTTTGAGACAACACGCTTGCTTTCTTGAATAAGAAAATATTGAACAATGAAGTTTACACTTAAAAATTTGAAATTTTGTACAGATAATTTCCAGAACTGTGTTAGAGCGAAACTGTGTTGTATGAGGGATACCTGTACATATTTAATAGTCCAGGCCTCTCAAGAATTTGTAGAATCATCTCAAATATTATAGTTAACATTGACCACAATTGATAAAAACAAATCTGAGGATTGAATCTCTTTGAAAAGTGGAAACAAATCAACTAGATTATCTATCAATACTAATGAACTCTATGCCAAAAAGAATTGCAGTTATAATTACTACTCACTCATTCATTAACATATTATTATATGCATTCTCTCTATATTTTGAAAGATGACTGCATAATTTTGATCACTAATATAATTTCTCAACTTACAAACATATCTAACATCAGAAAATATGTTAAATAATTTTATTTATTATAACTGTAAATTAAAATCAATGTAATTGTATGAAATCTTATAACTTACATAATTTTCAGTTTTTTAAATTAAATCATGATTATTTTCTTTTTGATGATTTTATTTTTCTAAACATTAGAATTTTTTCAGGAATAAATCCTCTAATATATAGGCTTATATGTTTTGTTGCATAATGAATAAATAAAATTTTGAAAAAAGTAACATAATAGTTACTACAAAATTCTTATGACTTTTTAAATAAAAATACATTATTATTATTACTATTAAACAAACAAAAATGTTCAAATTCATAAAAAATAAAACAGGATATTTTTGTATATATTTAATAATAATGAAATCAAATAAAACTTCAGAGTTTCCATATAATCTGCTTTATCCATTCAGTTATTTAATATTATAGTTTCTTCAAAACAAATAATTACATTTCACAATTTTTTTACTATTATAGGGAGTTTCATTGACTAAATACAGTACATTTATTGTTTCTCTTAGATTTAAATATATTTAATACAGTTATCATTTATTATTATATATTATTATTTAAAAATAAACAATTCAATAATTATACGTATTATACATAAAAGTTCATTACTTACCTACAACAGATTGTGGTCTCAATTTCCTTGTATGTACACTTCTTCGTTTACTTGTTAATTTTGGAGTAGCCTATTATATATTTTAAATACTTATTTAAAATAAAAATATATTAAATATAATTAAATTATAATCTTTCAATAGAGTATGCATGACTTAATAATAATCAACAGAAAGACATAATAAACTATTATTGGTATTCATGTCAACATATTATTAATAGTATCTAACATATTTAAAAAAGAATAATATAGGCTCATTAAAGTTTCTAAAAAAATATATCAATTGACAAGTTTTTTTTGTTATCAGTTACAATATACTTTACCCATATATTATATATCAGGTTGATTCAAAAGTTCCCAAACACAAACATATGATACAAAACTTTATTCACAATAAAATACAGAGACATGGTTATTCCTAAAAATGAAAGCTATTGCTAGCTATGGTCTTGACCCATCTTTCTGCAAGTTGGAAGATTCCTCGGCAATACCACATAGCTCATTTTGATTCCCAAAAACTCACAAACCCCATTTTTGACATCTTGCACTGTATTGAAGAAATGTCCTTTCAGAAAATGTGCCAATGACCGGAAGAAGTAATGGCTGATGAAGCAAGGTCAGGGTTGTATCCTGGGTGAGGCAAAACTTCAATCTCCCCAGCTCCTTTAACTTTCTTTGGACAATTCTGGAATGGTATGCCGGAGCATTATTGTGCTGTAGCAGAGTGTGCTTTCGATTAAGCAATGCTGGATAGCAAGTGTGCACGGCTTGAAATACACATTTCAATTGCTCAGCATAGAGGTTGCCATCCACAGCCTGGCCATTAAGAATGAGCTCTCAATGCACTCGACCAATCAAATTCCATCAAATGCAAAGAATGACTTTTTGTTCAAACTGTCTTTGTTGAACCATTTGTGCTGGCACTTTGCCTGGTTGGAGCCACTGGTTTCTTCTGTTAAGATTACTGAAAAATATCCATATTTTGTCTCCCATTACGATCCTATACCATAACCTGTCATCTTTTGAATTTTGAAACAGTTGAAACTTACAAACTTGTATCCTCTTGTGCGCCTGCTGCTCTGTCAGTTCAAAGAGTACTTCTCAAGGTCTTCTGCTGTGAAAGTCAAGATGTTTCAAATGCCGAACAATGGTTGATTGGGAAAATCTGAGTTTGACAGACAGTTGGTGAATGCTATTGCCTGACTCCTGTTGAACAGCTTGGAGCAGCACTTTGTCAATAATGGTCAATGGTCATCCCAACCAAGGCTTGTTCCCATATTTGAAGCAGCAGAACCATTCAGCTAAAGTTGTCTTGTTCATCAGGCCTGGGCCTTCAATTTTGCAAATTTTCTCTGCTTCTACACTTGAATTGAAATCTTGTATCCAGTAATGACATGAGATATCACAAATGATAAGTTTTTTGTCATTCATTCTTTCTTTCAATATTTGCTGAAGAAATGAACTCAACAGCTCTATAAAATGATAGTATGTACCTTTGATGATGATGCAGTTACCAACTCATTTGCATTCACAAAAAAGTGTTGTTGGTATCCAGGAACTTTTGAATTACCCTAATATATACATACATACATACATACACATGCAACACCAATTCTATAATTTCTTTTTAAACTAATTTAATATAATTTAAATTATATTAATCATAACAAAATAATGTGAAGTATTTTAAGTGGTTAGGTAAATAACTAAAACATCCAACACACATTGATAGTTTTAGCTTAATTTTTATTAAAATATGGCCTCATACTTTTTATTTTTTATTAAGGAATCATTCATTCTGATTTGAAACCAGCAAACTTTTTACTTGTTTCTGGAAAACTGAAGCTAATAGATTTTGGAATTTCTTCATCAGTTCAAAAAGATACANGTATTATATATTTTGATTTAATATGACAATGAGTTTTATTAAACCACAATAAAACTATTATCAGATATTATAGTACATTCAATACAAGTAAAATGGCAGGCATACTACACTTACAAAATACAAAAACTTGTTTTTTTATAAAATTAAAAAATTATTCCTTTTTCTATATGAAAATTAAATTTCTCTCTCATATCTCATGTTATTTGTTTTAATATGTTAATAATAATGTTTCAATTTAAAACATATTAAAACAATTTATTATTATTATTATTATTATTTTTTTTTTTTGAGACTTAAATGTGAATTTTGCTTAGATAAACTTTTTACACCACTAAAAAAAATTAAGAAACTAGTATAAAAATATAAATATTAATTTGGAATATTTGAAAATTTTATAAAAACCAATTTATTAAATATAAATTATGCTAATGTTAACTCTCTGACTATATGAATTTTTTATATAAACTGAGTGTTGGTCCTGACCAGATGACAACTATAGTCTGAGGCAAAACAACTTTCTGCGTAGAGTAATGACTAGTCCAATGGCAGCATGAAGTTTCAAGGTTGTTGAAGTTTACAAATCAGTCTGGTGATTTATTTGGTGGTCGGTATTCTAACTCAATACAATGTGATGTTGATATCAACACAATTCTATAAACTATTTGCACTATAAACTATAAGTTCAACTTTACAGTTGAACTATAGTTTATAGTGCAAACAGTGCCAGATTTAACCTGTTTGATTCTACAGTTACAAACTAGAAATTTCTTGAATGCCATATTTTCTGACATAGACTAAACATAGCTTCTGACATTAACTTGGACTTTAATTATGGAATATTATATGAAAGTGTACCAAACTTGGTACACTTTTTAAAGTATGAAAATGATACATTTTAGTAAATAGTGTGGTTAACATACATGATACATTTTGTTTTAATTAAAAATTACACCATGGATATTGATGTATGTTTACATCATAAGTGGTCAAAGCTATGTATCTAATATAATTTGATTATTTAAAACATTATTTATTTATGTAGATGATTTAATAATTAATTATAAATATTGTGATGTTTGGAATAATTTATTTTTTTGTCTTAATTCTTACACTATATTTGCCAATTTTTCCACCCTTCAAAATCTGCTGCTATATGCCTCGCTCTACTCTGTCTATTTAGAAATCCAGTCCTAAGTGCAAACCAGAAAGATAGGAACAGTTCAATTGAATGAATATTTAGTACTTTCCATTCATATGCATATGTATATACAAAAAATTCCAGTACTCTTATATTTTAGAAAAACTTTTAAATATTTTAACTGTATTTAGAAAAACATA
The DNA here is from genome assembly GCF_000671375.1 of Centruroides sculpturatus. Lineage (NCBI taxonomy): Eukaryota > Metazoa > Arthropoda > Arachnida > Scorpiones > Buthidae > Centruroides > Centruroides sculpturatus. The sequence continues at coordinate 364,964 of NW_019384498.1, read as the reverse complement.
TCATCAAGTAAATAAATAACATTGAAAAGTGATATAAAAATATAAGTTCATACTTACTAGATTTAACCATGCCAACTAAGTTACAAAAGAGCAGCATAATAGAAAATTTCAAAAGTTAAAATATAATCTCACATAATTATTTAAGAAAAAGATTATTAATTTATACTATTTGAGGTTTGCCTTGTTTTTCTTTTACATTAAATTATCATCATTCAAATGATATCTGATAATTTATTTAAAATTACAAAATGTTTGCAAATAACAACATGCAATAGATTAATAGTTGTTTTGAAAAATTACAATCTCAAACTTTATTATTGGGTAGTTCAGAAAGTTCGTAGTGATTTTCAAAGCTGACAGTTAAAACACTAGATGAAGTAAACATTATCGGAATTATACGAATCAATGAATATTATGAAAAATGACGTATGTTACAAGACAAATTAAATGTTTGTACAAAAAATCCATTAAAATTATTTAAACAATCTTAACAAAATTTTTGTAATGATATTTAATTTGTCTTGTTGTGAAAATGGAAGTAAACAAATTGCATTTTTGATACTTATTTCTTTTCTTCTATAGATAAGACAAAAATGCTATGCAAACAGCAAAAGAAGTAATATTTATGTAAAAGTGCTGTAGCAAAATCAACTGTTCAAAAGTAGTTCACAAAATTTAACATGAATAATTTCAACATTGATGATGCTCCATGCTCAGGAAGACTGGCTGTTATTGAAGAGGACCAAATCAAAACATTATTGGATGACAAACTTGAGAAATATCAGACGTAATGAAGTCATCAAACAGTACTGGTATCATATTTCAACATCTGAAAAAAACTGGATAAGTGAATCATTATGGCATTTGGATACCTCATGACTAGTCAGCAGACATCTAAGCCCTTATAAGTGGCGTTTTAGACACTTAAAATAAGCTCTTAAATTGCATCGTTTAGGCTTATAAACAAAAAATAGGAGGTCAAAATTTGCACAATGAACAATTAACATACTTATCAGGATGATGAATTTTTTATTTAACATATGTATTCCAAACAAAAATGCACGTATTCAGAATGATGCAAACACAAAAGTAGACAAACAATTATCTTTACATTTTTTATTCTTCTGTTTCCCATAGTTAGCTTCATAATATGTTACAAGCACTTTTTCCAAATTTTCAATAGAAAAGTTGCAACGTTTGTCACTGAGAATTAATTTATACGCAGAGAAAGAGCATTCCACATCTACGGACAGAAGATAACGGACAGTATTTCAACCTTGGAAGAAGATGAACTGGGTATTCACTTTCAGTTTTGCTCTTCAAAATATCAGCCACAACAAACAAGCACTTTAATCCAAGTCTCTTTTGAAGAACTCTTTCTTCACTTCTTTTGCAGTAGTGCCTGGTGCATTGCAAAGTTCCTGATTTGCTCTGTTGAGGAGATCAATTTGTTCATTTATAGGTTTCCCATTACTTTCAAGAGCAGTAATAGTATCTGCAATGAATGTGAAATAACACTTGATGTACAGTACTCCAACTTGTTCTGAACATAAATGTCATTCAAAATTTTCTTGGCTTTAAGTTACACAAACTGCATTGTCCGCTAAAGTAGCCAGAAGGTTTTTGATATTGAAGAAATGTTCACTGCAGTAGTTAGTACAAAATCTTAGCCATGTATATGCTAAGGGAAAAATAGGTATTTGCCTAAAATCCGCTGTCTAAAAATGACAAATAAAGCATCTCTAATGGTATATTTATTAAATAAAAGCATTTATTTTAAAATTTTTTGTATAGTTTTAATTTTATTACTATAAAATTGCCTCAGGGGGTGTAATTTATTTCTGTTATTATTGCATTCTAATTTTTTCTGCTTGGGATATGCATTCACTGGTACTTCAATATAAGTAATCAATAATAATAAAAAAATGTATTTGTCTAATTGCATTTTCAGGAAAAAAATGAAACTTAAGCAGTTTAATTTAAGAATTAAAGTAAACCTTTGCAGAAAATGAAACAAAAAATTAATAAAAACTTTTTAAAAATATGAAAACAGACTAAACTTTGTGTTTTAGGCTAAAATAGGCAGCAACATCAAAATAAGCATTTTTAGGCATTATAAAATACCATTATTTCAATCTAAATATTCATGAAGTGTTCATACAAAATCTTAGCCCTGTATATGCTAAGGAAAAAATAGGCATTTGCCTAAAATTTATCTACTCATGACATAATGAAAAAGAACTTATTGGGTCTCATCTCCATTTGCAATTCTCTTCAAAACAAAATAAAAATGACTCTTTACTGAAACATCTAGTGACAGGTGATGAAAAATGGATTGTTTAAATCATCATCAATCAAAAATGATCATGAGGCAAGAAAAATGAATCACTTTTAAAAACTCTAAAGGCTGATCTTCATTTGAATAAAGCCATGTTCACCATCTGATGGGATTGGAAATGAATGCTGTACTACAGGCTGCTTCCACAGAATCAAACAACCAATTCTGATAAGTATTGTTCCCAACCGAATCAACTGAAGAAAAATGTCCAGAATTGGCCAATAGAAAAGGCATTGTGTTTCGTCAAGATAATGTCAGACTGCACACTTCTTTACGAACATGCCAAAAATTATTGGCTCTAGGCTGGGATGTTTTATCCCACCCCATACTCATAACCTTGCCCCATGGGATTACCATTTGTTCAGAGCTCTGCAGATTTCTTTTTGCAATAAAAACATTGGTAGTTTAGATGCTTGCAAACACCACATGGAACATTTTTCATAGAGAAACTGGAAAGTTCTATGAAGAGGGTACAGTGATACCTCAGGATATGAAATTAATCTGTTCCGAAACTGAGATCGTATCACGAAAATGTCATAAGGTGAATCAATTTTCCCCCCATATGATTACATGTAAAACCAAATAATTCGTTCCAACACAAAAAACACACTCAAATTAAAGCTAAGTAGTACATTGAAAAAAAAAACTTTATTAAGGAAAACACTGGAAAATGCATTTTGTAGTTGTAAATGTATAAATAACCATAATAGAATAATAATTGATTAAAAAAAATGTAGTTTTATTTGCACATTACCTTTGAGGATAGACAATGATGGAGGTGTAAACTAGTGGCGGAGGAGAGGGAGAAGGAAAATGATACTAAAACTTAACTTACATAACATAATGTAACAATAACTTAAAAATAACACTAATTTTTTTATCATCTTTTCTGTTTTATATATTTTTTTAAATTTTTATTCACTGCTTTTTGCTTTCTTTCCTTCATTTCCACCAGCACTTTCACTGGATAGAGCTTGGTAAAATATGCTTGGTAAAATATCTAATAAAAAAGGTTTGGCTTTGCCTACTTTTTAAAATGTTTCTAAAATGACTTAGGCAAATGTCATTACACTGAGCAGCAACACAGCCAGTGTGAACCTTTTCGGGATGTTTCTTTTCAATAAAATCACTCACTTTCTGATAATACCTCAAGATTTCCTTTATTGAGCGAGATCCTTCCATGACGAAGCAAACACACAGACTGAGACCAATGAACAGAAGTGAATAAAAAATGGCACTGTGAACTAATGTAATGTCCTATGGTAAGTTTTCATTCGTATCACGGAGCAAAAATATGTTTGAATTTCATGTCGTATCCTGAAAATTTTGTATGCTGGGGTGTTCGTATACTGAGGTACCAGTGTATTATGAAGCTTCTCTGCAGATGGTAGCATGTCATTAATGGTAACATGGTGCATATGTAATTGAGTAAAGATATATTTTTAATTTTAAAACTTTCTTTTATTTTCTAAACATTAGAATTTTTTCAGGAATAAATCCTCTAATATATAGGCTTATATGTTTTGTTGCATNCTGAGCAGCAATACAGCCAGTGTGAACCTTTTCGGGATGTTTCTTTTCAATAAAATCACTCACTTTCTGATAATACCTCAAGATTTCCTTTATCGAGCGAGATCCTTCCACAATGAAGCAAACACACAAACTGAGACTGATGAACTAATGTAACGTCGTATGGTGAGTTTTTGTTCAAACCGTGGAACAAAAATATGTTCGAATTTCATGTCGTATCTTGAAAGTTTCGTATGTTGAAGCGTTCATATCCTGAGGTACTACTGAATTGCATTTTCAGCAGACTATAAACATTTCCATATAAAAGGCATTAACTTTTTTTACATTGCATTGCATTGCAGGAAACAGTGGTGGGATAGCATTCCTGCACCAAGTACAGAGTTAAACATGCCAATAGATCTAAATCTAATAACATTTTTAATAAAATACTTTTAATTTTTCTTGAAAAAAGTAAAAATTATGATTTCTAATTACTTGTTATAGTATTGGTTAAAAAAAAAGCATTGATTGAACAAGGAGCTAAAATATTAATGCAAGAGCTCTACAAAATCAGATGCTGCAGCTTTTATGTTACTAGTATAAGTTTTGTGTGTACACCATCAACTGGGCAATGCGAGTGGTTGAAGAACAACTGGGCTACCGTTAACTGGGAGCTGGACATCTGAGTGACAAAATAAGAGATGAACATAGACAAAATACAAATTTTTTGTTTTCTTTATAAAAAAAATCAGCACTCTTTTCTATTGATCTATTATCCAGTAAATTTTAATAATAATTTTTAAGAGACAAGTTGAATGAGTTAAAAGAACAATTTTATAGCCAAATATCTTACTCAGCTCCNAAAAAAAATTTTTAAATATATAAAAAATATACATTTACTTACTAATTCTTTATGCATTCTTGACAAAGATTCAATTACATCATCTAGAATTCTATCTGTTACATGAGCTGCAACTGATAAATTTACTTCACTACAAAAAAGTCCAAACAAAAAAAAAAATAAAATAAATATTGTGTTAAAAAAAGGAAAATTAAAGATAATAACTTTTCAATGATAAAACGACTGAGGGAACAAAATGCCTGTTAAGAATTTTAAACTATTCTCAAATTCATAATTTTTAACACACAAATGATATTTTATGACTTTTCATAAATTACAGTACAAAACTTAATTGTTCAAAATTTTATTCTCCTTCCACAACAGATTGGATTTCCTCAGATTTTTATTTTCTGTTTTCTTATTTTAAATTTGTTTGCTTTTAGGGAAAGATTTTTGCATGCCTGTTTAATTTACTTGATCAGCTTTGGAATACACTGTTGATCCTTCATCACTGATTGATGCATTTTGAAATGCATCAATTGTAACAATATTCAAAAAGAAATCTGATTCAATACCTTTGACCCAAAGATCTGTGGAAAAGATCAAAAATGTTAGTCCTTCTGTCCATGATTAGTTACTGGAGTTTCATGGTTCTGTAAGGTGTTTTAGTACTGTGTACTTACATTCCAATCATAAGACCTATTGTGAGTAAAACAATCAAGAATATTCCTCTGATTGGCACAATTTACATATTAACACTTAAGGATATGTTTTCTTCAACTGAATTTTTTGAAGTCTTTCATCTACTGAGTGATCATCTTAAGCAATCTCTGTAAATTGAATTTTGATTTTGTATTGGCTTGTAGAGACTAATAAGTTAGATCAACAGTTTCTTAATTTTTGTTTTGTTTTTNATAGAAGAATATGTTTCAGAACATTTTCTTCTATCATTATTTTGCAGAAGGCTAATATTATAAATAAATAGTTTTATGACATAAAAAGTATCCAATGTATCCAATAATACTACTGGAAAAATCTCTTGATCTAATATGAAAATTCAGACTAATTTTGTAACGGAAATAAACAGTAGCAATTTAATATTTATCATTTATACCGGATTTTTACTTTTGTAAATCACAAAAAATAAAACACAATTTTAAAGAAATCAAATATTATCTTAAGAATTGTTTAAATAAAAAATAGTCTTTTAAAAAAAATTGAAGACTAAATACAAATAAATATTTGATGACTTCACTTATCCTTTACAACCACAGGAACACAGTTAACTTGAGCAGAGTTGACCTTTCTTTTGAGGCTCTACTCTGCTTATGAATATGTAAATTGATTAAAAGTCCTGCTAGCATTGTATTCCTGTAAAAATATTTTTTGAAAAACTTTTATTTGCATTTACTCTTCAATTTTTTAAAAATATATTTCATCAAAAATTGAAGAATAAATACAAATAAAAATTCTACATACATCCTTTACAACCACAGGAACAAAATTAACTTGAGCAGAGTTGACCTTTCTTTTGAGGCTCTTCTCTGCTTATGAATATGTAAATTGATTAAAAGTCCCTCTGACACTAGATTCTTGTAAAAATATTTCTTGTTATTTGCTAATGTTAATTGTGTTCCCATGATTGTAAAGGGTGTGTGAAGACATCAAATTTTTATTTGTATTTAGTCTTCAACTTTTTAATAAAAAAAATAATTTAAGAAACAACTTTGTTTGAATTTTGAATAGTCAGAATTTTAATTGTTGAATTTATTGACAGAACAAGATTTGAATCCAAAACTTAATTTCACATAAATATTAGTTTCTTTAATTTCTACACTATTACTAAATAAATTTTGTATTTGTAATAAATCTTACAAAAGTAATTAAATTATTTTAACTTAACAATTATAATTCTTTTTTCTTGAGTTTTGGTTTTGAGTTAAGAATTAAGTGATAGATTTGGATTTTTATCTTGTAAACAAACACTTTAGTGTCCTGGAAATAAGGTCATTTTTCTTTAACCTTTCCCACATTTTTAGTAGTGCTACAAACATGTCATTCTAATTAACTAAATGTATTTTCACATTTGATTATATTTAATTTATTACTATTAACAGTTAACACATTGCACAATATGAAAGTACTAATTTGATTGCTCTTTCTCTTCCTTAATTCATTCTCTTGAAAATTATTACCCAAATGAAAAAATAATCTCTCTTTACTATTACTTTTTTGTAGTTCTTACATTTATGATGATAAATCTCACATTACATTTTACATTTTCTAAAATATTTTTTTATAATAAATTTAATATAATATAATGCCATAATATAGTTTTAAATCAAAATAATTTGAGTTTTGATTAAATATAACACATATAGGTCAAATTTTACCTATGTGCACCATCATGGCCGTGGTCGCAACTGTTTGTGCTCCTGACTGACTCCTCCATGAGAGGAGCCACCAGCAGGCCACCACGTGTATAACATCACTAGTTATTGATTCACGGTAGTTCTTGAACACGTATCAATAACTAGTGACATTATACACTCGGCAGCCTGCTGGCAGTTCCCCTCCAGGAGGAGTCAGTCGAGAGCACGAATAGTTGTGACCACAGCCAGGACGATGCATATAGGTAAAATTTAACCCACATATCTTACCTGACTTTGTTTATGATATCAGTACCAGCCTGCTCTAAAAGTGTTAAAGCTATAAATTCTGATGGAATTGTTCCTCTTTCTTGGCATAATTTTTCAACATCACGTCTTACTTTCTAAGGATGATAATCAAATATTTATGTTAAAAAATTTGCTAACCAACAAACAAAACTTAATTTATTTTTTTGCATTTAAATGTTAAAAAATATTTACTTCAAATTCAATTGAAAGCTTCAAAAAACTATTAAATAGTTAAATAAACATCAAGTTTTATTTTTAGCACAAAACATTTAATAGTTAATTATTTTTTGAATAGAATATAAATTTTTAATTTAAATAGATTTAGTATGCAATAATAATAATGTTATACTTAAATATTGGTTTTAAAATATAAAACAAATTATAAAATCAATAAAAATTTTACTAAAATAGATAGAAATATTAAAATTAAACTGTTCAAGTTTACTTTAAATTATTAGATGGAAAAGTAATAATAATAATGATTATAAATATCTATAGCTTTTAATTCTACAACATTAGCTATCGCAAGTTTATCTTAGCTTTGATCTTTTTATATTTTTAGAGGCTATGCCTCTGTAAAAATGTAAAATGAATAAAAATTGTTGGCCAATTTTAAATATTTACGTTATGGTATCATTAACAAACTACTCTGGATCATCATCCAATGCCCAAGTACTTTTGATTCAGTCAAATTCATCTTCAGGGGCTTCAACCTAACTGCAACTTTTGTTATTAAATAAATGCCTTAGGAATTCAATGTTGTATGCATTTTCAAAATGTTCTATTCTTTGTTTTCTAAAAGCACTTTAAATCTGCTATTCAGGCAAATTCTGTATAGTGTTATCTCTGATTGTTTTCTTTTAATTGAAGTATTTCTTTTGTTTTTTCTCTTTTTCTTCTTCCTTGACTACCCATTTCTAAGCTGTTGGTAATGCATTCCCATCTCTGATGTTAATCACTTCCAAATCCCAATCTTTCTCCCAAATCATCTTTTCTGCTATCCTGAAGTTCTCACTGTCCTTTATATTTCCAATACACTCACATCCCTCAATATAATTTCCTTTCCTTTGTCTAACACTGTCTTTGCTAAGTCTATTGTCATTCTAACTTTCATATGATCATCTGTTTGTTTAGCCTGGTGTTCAGGGTTTTCCTAGTAGCACTAATGTAATATTGCTTTCTTTTGCATTCATTCACAACTTTGTCTTATTTTTCTTTTTCATTCTTAATACAATCAAACAAATGAGATTTAATGGAGAAGTGAGGAGTATATATCAAACTGATAAAAAACCTGTCCTTGTTAGTCAAAAATCTTAACACATTAAGCACTAGAGTAGTGGGCCATGGTCTTTTTTTGAATAAAATAACACAAATATGATGGCTATTTAATATAATTTCATCTATTGTTAAAAAACATTTTTTTCTCAATTTCGAGGCATGTTGTAAAATTGCAATGCAAGCCTAAATAATTTTTTTCCCTGATCATGTTATGCCATTTTGTATGCTTTTAAATTTAACAAAACTTCTTCCACATTCAAGGTTGCATAAATGGACTGATATAAAATCCAAGAGAAATACAATAATCACTGAAATAATACACCTACTGCTGTTTTTTTACTGTTTATGTTCATTGAGAGAAAATGAAGTATGTTTCTTGAGTATTTGTTTTTGTGTTTTATATTTTTATGTTATTGTACTTATTCACATTCATTGTGCAAGAAAATCATTAGAAGAGGAAATTTTGCTTATTTTTCATATTTTATGAGAGAAAAAATTAAATTCTTATTAGTATTCTATCATTAAAAAATTTTACTGGGCCAAAGGCAATTTCTATTCCCTTAGGCCAATGTTTTAACTATTTCCATTATGTTTATAAAACTATCATGTTGCTCTGAAGTAACACTGCTCAGATTTCAATGTATAGTGTGTAGTACATTTCTGCAACACATGGTCTGGGTAAATTGCTGGGTGTGTTGCATATTTGCAACACATGGTGCTTAATGTGTTAATCTCTTTGAATGTGTAAGTTAAAAGTAGCAATAACACATTATAACAAAATTAATGTTTAGGTCTGTGTTGATTATCATTAATTAAAATACTTTATTTTATATTTTAAATACTCTATTAAACTGAAAACATGTAAAACAAAACTTTGTCACATTTTTCTGATTTGTTAAATCAAAATAATTCAATTTGAGTACCATGTAAATCAAGAGTTAGATTTAAATACTAATCAATGTATATTTTACTACTAAATAGCTTTTCTTATTTTATATACATAATTACAAATATTCTTACCTCATCAGAAATAATATTTGGACACTGATCTTCGATACACTTTAACATACATGAAGCTATATTCTATAAAAGAAAGTTTTATTCATTTAGAATACTTAAAATTAGTATAGAAAATCTAACAGTTAAATTCATGTGTATTTCATTCACATGTCATATTTCAATTTTAACTGCTTTACTGGAGTTTATTTTATATTTTGTTACAAAAATAATCTAAACACTAACAGCAATTGCAGAGAAAGAGTTCATGTTAAATGATGTTTAACAGTCAAATGATGTCTAGACATTGGCTGGCTGAACTGCAGTTTAAAATGCTTTGCAAAGATGATAATCATCTATTTCTGAACATTGTCTAAATGAACCTCAACAAAACATTGGCTATTACTTTCTTCACCATTTAGTTGTTGTACCCTCTTTTAGTTGTTGTTCAGCCAATCAGGTTATTCAATTGTGACTTTATAAAAAACTCCAATAAGATCACCAGCTATCTTCTGAAAGCTTCTGGCAGCATAAAATCTTAAAGCCATTGACAACTATTGTTTGAGAGTTAATGACAATCCTTTTCCATTTCAATGTTTAATTTCATTGCCAATACGATTTAAAATATGAACAAATCCATATACAAAATTTATACTGATTTCAGAATTTGTCTTCAGAATAGATTTTTAAGGAATTATTCCGATCTTGTTTACTCTCTCCCTTCAAAATTATTGAGATAACAATAATAACTCTCTCATGGTCACCGCCTGGTTTTGGTGGGAGAGCCCAGTAATTTTACTGATCCATACGGCAATGATGGCTGGAGCACAAGCTCCTAGTGGGGACACCCATGCCAGTAAGGTCTATAAGGAGAAGTAAAGCTAAGAGTGACCACACACCCACATTCTGTGGAGATATTTATCATGGTAGTAACCAGAACTAAGTGTGATATTGGCTTGGATGTCACCTGGATTAACAAGATCTGCGTTCACAGGTTAGGCAGAAGCTCATGTTTGAAAAATAGGCCATAGTCTCCTTTGATTACTGGTGGTGAAAGCAGCACCAGCCCAAGCATGGCTACTGCAATGCCCTCAACAGAAGTGAGGAACCAACCTAGCCCTTGTGTTTCTGTGGCAATGCACCCACAGACCACAAAGGCTGGAAGACCATGCCAATGGATGAAATGGACAATAGAATAACCAAATTTTCTAACCAAATGCTGTAAGATTGTCTAACAAGAAAAATTCTTTGGATTAAAAGGACGTTATACATAGAAATTGAATAAACAGCAAACATACTATATTAAGAAATGAACAAGTTTATCATCCGTATGTATTACACCATCACAAGACTCGAAACAAACATGACAGTGTACAGACAACGACTATACCATAAAAGTAAATACACAACAATATCCTAACCTTACTGTCACCAAACAAAGGGTTGTTGATCAAAAAAGAACAATTATACACAACAACCTTATCCCAAAAACAACACTTGAACTTATCAAATAACAGGTTGCTTATCAAATATATCAACAGACAGAAACATTTAACATTAATGAAGATCATGTAACCTGTCAGGATAATCCAGCAACAAGCACTGATTACAGTGCACACACAACAACTACCATTAATGATACTATAGACACTTCCTCATCCACCACTGATAACATAGACATAGATTTAGTTAATATGCTCTCACTTTTATTTCAGCAAACAGACTAAATATACAGGTACAGATCCCACACAAAGACCACGAATACCAAAAATCAACATGTCTAAGGTAATAGGAAAAACACTAAATTATGTAAACACTCACTTACTACCAAACTACATTCATTCAATTTCTACACTCTCAGACATTCATATGTTAGTTTATGCTGGGGCAGTAACAGTAATAACACACCATGGACTGAAAATACAATCACAGACACACACAAAACACAATTCTTTCACAAGCCTGCCTGGCAGAGAAGAATAGAAACACAAATAAATGACATTAGACAGCAATTAGGCAGGCTGACACAATACACTAAAAACAACATAACACCCAAATTAAAGAAACAACTCAAAAACATTTTCAAGAAAATCAAAACACACACAAAACACGAACATCACAACACACACATTACAGAATACATCGATACACTAAAACAAAAACTCGCAGCCAAAGCACATATACTCAAACGATATAAAACATGTACACTATGAAAACAACAAAATAAATTATTTACAAACAACGAAAAACTCTTTTACAGACAAATTGGTAACAAAACAAACACTGGTACACAGCACAGTGGCACAACAACAGAAGAAGAATTCATAACATATTGATCTTCTCTTTGATCCAGTGCTGTGTCACACAATGCTGATGCAGGCTGGATCGAGGAGGAGAACAGAAACGTGCATAACATACCAACTATGCCCTGTACCGAAGTAAACATACACAATGTCCAATACACTGTTAATAGAACACACAACTGGAAGACACCTGGTGTAGACAACATTCACAATTTCTGGTACAAAAAGTTACATCACTGCACCAGGAACTAGCTAAACACCTAACACACAAGACATGCCAAAATTTCTTACTCAGGGCATCACCTACATGAAACCTAAAAACAACACTACCACAGACCCACACAATACAGACCAATTACATGTCTCCCAACATTAAAAATTATTGACATTCTGTATTGCAAACAAAATATATAAACATGTTGAAGAACACAACATTCTCATGGAACAACAAAAAGGTTGCCATAGAAATCACAGGGGATGCAAAGAACAGTTACTCATAGATTCAGTAATTTTATGGCAAGCATACAAACAACACAAAAACATATATATGGCATATATAGACTACAGAAAAGCATTCAATAGCATTCCACATAGTTGGATACTAGATATTCTACAAATGTACAAAATACATCCAACACTCATTGCATTCTTCCAAAACACTTTGCAACACTGGAGAACAATGCTATATCTCAGGATTCGTAACACTTCCGTACAAACAAACCAAATATTTATTAGGCGAGGAATTTTTCAAGGAGATTCCTTGAGTCCTCTCTAGTCCTGCCTAGCCTTGAACCCATTATCCAACATGTTAAACAACATGCAATATAGCTGTAATATCAGACATGAAAAAACAACACTCACATCTCATGTACATGAATGACATAAAACTTTATACATTCACACAAAAACAACTTCAACAACTCCTACAAATCACACATTCATACACTAAGGACATACAAATGGAGTTTGGCTTAGATAAATGCAAAACACTTCACATAGAAAAAGGAATCCTGAAGAAAGAAGATTTTGCAATTGGAAATGGAGACTTTATTGAATCCATGGAAGAGGGTGAGTTCTACAAGTATTTAGGATTTAAACAGGCCAAACTAACAGAACATACACAAATAAAACAAAGATTAATTAAAGAATACCAAAGTAAGTTAAATGCAAAACACACAGTTAAAGCAATAAACACATATATCATCCCAGTACTCACATATTCTTTTGGAGTTATACATTGAACTCACACACATCTTGAGCAACTTCAAAGGAAAACAAGAACAACACTTACTAAGCATAAACATCATCATCATAAATATGCCATAGAAAGATTAATCCTTCCACGTAAAGATGGCGAACATGGTTAACATAGTTAACCTTCACTACAAACAAACCTTCACTACAGTCACTGTGATAGTTTTTCTACAAGAAACAAGAAACATCACAGTTACATAAAGCAGTAACTCTAGCAGACTCAAATAACATATCATTAAACTTACACTCATATCATACAGACATGACACAACACACAAAAAGCATAGACACCATCAAGCAATCGTGGGCTCGAAAGGCACTCCATGGCAGGCATCCTTATGACCTGGCCCAGGATTTTGTTGACAAAACTGCGTCAAACAGCTGGTTAGATCGGGGATGCCTCTTTGGGGAGATGGAAGGATTCATGATTGCCATACAGGATCAGGTCATAAATACTAAAAACTACAGAAAACACATATCAAAGATACAACACTCACAAATGACACATGCAGAAAATGTCACACCATGCCAGAAACTATACAACAAATCATTTCTGGTTGCAAGCTCTTGGCACAGACAGATTCTTTACATAGACATAATCATATAGCAAATATAATACATCAAGAGCTTGTAAACAAACAAAAATTATTAGACATCCACGAACCATACTACAAGTATATTCCACAGACAGTATTGGAAAATAACATGCACAAAATGTTTTACGACAGAGCCATAATCACAGATAAAACAATTTACCACAACAGACCAGACATCACACTCATTGACAAACACAATAAAATCACATACATTATAGACATAGCCATTCCAAACACTCACAATATACAAACCACATTCACTGAAAAAATTAGCAAGTACACAGAATTCACCCCAGAAATAAGGCATCTGTGGAGGATGGATAGGGTGCTTATTGTACCTGTTGTTCCCTCCTCTACAGGTGTGATATCACACATACTACATAAAAGCCTAGGAACATTACAATTGAATAGAAATACATACATCACACTACAGAAGGCCACTATATTGAATACATGTGATATTGTTAGGAAATTCCTGAATACAGACACTGACACGCTTATTTAATTTTTGTTTTTGGTTGCTATGCCTTGACTCTGTTCCGGCATGGTACACAGCCACCAATGTGAACCGAGTATAACCCACTAAACCCAATATAATAATAATAAAGAATTTTAAATATTTTATTATTTCTTTAGAAAGGTTCTGGTATTTATTAAAATTGTCTTGTTTAACAGAACGTTCTGACCAGGGGATGAACAATAACGAGCCAGAAATGCATTAATGTTTCATAACCGACATATTAATTGAACTGTAAATAAATGCATCTGGTTTAATTGTAGTCTTAAGTCATCTATTTGAATATTGAAATTGGAATATTTAAAACAATTTTAAAGTATTTAATTATATTTTTGTCTGATCCAAGAAATTAATTAATGAATTATTTCGATGATTCATCCCAATTACAACATTTATCAATGGAATGATATCCATTTTTATCTAAACTTTGTGACAAATAAAACAATGTGATGACTTCTGCCAAATTAAAATGCTATCTAAAGCTGCTGTCAAGTGAGTCTAGACAGTAGGTCAAATTACCAGTTTTTAAACACTGTCTAAACTGTGGCAAGCAAGAAATAATGTCCCTGCAATGAAACCTTTCTGAATTGCAGTCTAGATGATCTCTAAATAGTCCTAAGATTAGTATAGATTCCATTTCAATTTTGCTAGTTAAAAATACTAAATAAATTATGAAAAGTTATTTTTTATAACTAAAAGCATCTAGATTTCACATTTGTTAATGAAATGCCTTACAAAACATTTTTTCTTCAAATCACAACAGTAAGATTTTTAATGAACTTTTGATGTAAACATATTTGAACAAACATTTAAATAATTATTTAAGAAAATTTCTAACATTACCTAAAATGCCTAACTTTATATTATAGTTTTAAAAGTATATAATATAAAGTTTATAAAAATTAAAATAAAACTAAATATTTATATAAACAAGAAAATGTGATTCTTAACATGCCTAAATGATTGGATAAAGCTTTATTTTTTAAGTTACAAATTAAAATTTAATTTATACAAATGATATAGATTTATTTTGTTCCTTATGATCTAACACAATACAACATAATTTAGCATTCTTGATAAAAAAAATTCCAATCTGATGTTAAGCTATGCATGTATTTATGTTAATTATGCATATAATTAATGTGCGATTTAGCACATTTCTTAAAACAAAACATATACAAATAATATCCAATATTGTGCATATAATGATAACCAATTATTAAGAAATTATAAAAGTGTCCAAAAATCATTCTTTAATTTACCTCAAAATCACAAACTATTTTATTGCATTGATATTTTTATTAAAATGTAAATTCTAAATACAGTAAGACCCTGCTTAGCACAGGAGATGCATTCCTAGACAACAAAGTGCTAAGCAAAACAGCATTAAATGAGGTCATTTTAACAGAGTAAATTAGGATAGGGGAACACGCAACCAAAAATAAACAAATTTTACTTTAACCTGTCCTACATTGATCCCAAATATTTCCGTGTTTACATCGGAACATTTTTGATACTAGATGTCGCTTCACGTCACAATTTTTATATTAAAACAAACTTTTAAAATAAAATTTTTTTCGTTTTTATATTATTTAATATATATATTTTGTTTGTGAAACATAAAAAAATAATTTTTTATGATACAGTAAACACGATTATTATTTAAAAAAAAAAAAAAATTTAAGCTTAACATCGACGAAAATTCAACATGGCAACAAATAAAAATTTCAACATTGAATAGGTTAATCTTAATTTGTATAATAATATATGTTAAATAACACATAAACACATGCACACAGAAATGTAAAGTTCATTTTTTGTGATGAAGGTCCTGACTTTTCTGAATTTCTTGTTCTTTTGCAATAAATTCGTAAAGTTTCATTTGTTGCTTTTTTCTTTCCTTAAGCAAATGCCGGTAGCAGAAGATCACATCCAAAACACCTCGTTTTGGTTTTGCACTTCTTTCAAAATCTGGATCATTCACTACAATTTGAGCAATGATTTCAGTTATCATTATCCAACTTTTACTAAGGAAATCTGTAAAGAAATTTTTTGGGTTCTTCATTTTCAGAATCTCTATTTTCCAGTTCCACATGAATTCCGTGTTCTTGAAGGTCGTCGTTGGTAAAGCTCTAACCAGAAACCTGCTGTAACTCCTCAATCTCCTGTTCGTTTACATCTCCTAGTCCTGCTGTATTGATTAGGTTGAGTTTGATCAACCTAACGATACAGCGATAGGCTCTTCTCATTGAGAATTCTTAGATACCTTCAGCCATAATTTCTTCCACACTTTGTTCGTGCATTTATCAGTTAATTCTTGCCAAGTGAAGTCAATATTTCCTATTGCATCCATAATGTTATATTTTTTCCAAAATTGCACCAAACAAACATAGATTTAAAGAAAGTACAACTTTTTGCCAACTTTTGCTGATTGGTTTGTGTTCACAAATAATCATATTATCTATGAAGCAATGAAATGCTGCGATAATTTAAATCAGCATAAATTTTGAGCTTTTTTTAGGCTTCGAGCTGATCATGTTATATCGAGTCAGCGTTAAGTGGGGTCTTACTGTATATGTATTTTTAAAAATTATTTTAAGCTATTTGATGTATTAAAAAATGACCATGTTAACAAATATATGTAGTCTTCAACCAATATCCGGCGTGAAAATTCCAAACTAATATTGGCAAACACTTTCAATGCCCCCTCCTGGGTTCTTCTTCAGGCCAAATTCTAGGGTTTTGTCATTGAACTGATATTAGTAATAAGATTATGCAGCGTGTGAAATAGATGGTAGTCAGTTGGTGCCAAGTCAGGGCTATAAGGCAGATGAGGCAGAACCTCCAAGCCCAGCCGACTAGCTTCTCTAAGGTCATCTTTCATTATTTAAAAAGAGCTAGAAAAGGCTATCTAATTCTATAATAAAACATATTACCATAAGAAATCATTATTCATATTTCTGAACAATGTACACAATAAAAAGAATATTCAAATTAAACAAAAATTTTATTTTTGTTAATTTGAATATTCTTTTTATTAACGTAAATTTATTAAATTTATTAAATTAAACAAAAATAAAATTTTTGTTTAATTTTTAACACAGTAACAAAAATAAAATTTTTCTATATTTAATAATCTATTAATATATTAATCAATGTTTTAATTGTTCTACAGCCTATTTTAAAATATATCTGCATTAAACCTTTTTATTTTGAAACTGTATTTTCTAGTTCCCAACAAACACTAAACCTCAAAAAATAAACATGTTAAGATATTCAGATGCATTTCAAATTCATAGTTCATATTCCAATGACCATAGTAAAAGACATATTTGATAAAAAATATTTTGTTCAAATTAATAATTTAATACAACTCTTATAATAATATATCTAGTCTAAGTTATTTATGTTTTATATATTTATAATTAAATATAAAAATTGACAACAAATTTTTGTAATGAAAAATAAATATCATACCATTAAATAAGTATCCAATGTTCGGGTAAGTTCTTGTACAAATTCTTGTAATTTAATTTCAATAGGATTACCAGCTTCTTCTTGTTGTAAAACAACTTCATGAAGACGTGTAAAAAGCTAAACATTTATTTATTTAAATAAATAAATATAATTTTAAAATTATATGTTACAATTTCAATTAATTGTTACTTGTTTAGCATTATTGGCATCATTCAGATAGCCTTCAGCAATAGCAATTCTTTCTTGATACATATTTCCTTCAGCAGCAGATTTTTTAGCATTGTTAATTGTATCTTGTAAATGAACCATTAAACGATCAACCATCTAGGTACAATATAAATTGACAATAGTTTAAAAGTTAGAAATTTATAATTTATTAAATAAACAATTATCAATAACAAATTTAATATATATCTCAGATGAAATAGATGGAAAACTTTGATTAATTTTAAAAAAATTATATATATGTTACTGCGAAAGACCGAAATTAGATAACGTTGACACATACAAAATATGTTGGTGAAAGGTTGAATATTTGGTTATATTATTATACATTCGAACAACCGCCAGTGTATGTCGACAAGCACAGATAAACTTTGGTGGAGGTCAAAATGACACCTGAGAAGCTGATGTCAACAGAGAGGTAACAGTCTGTCACCAAATTCTTCACCATTTCCTTCTGCTCAAATTGGTGATACCATACAAATACAAGTCCCTGATGTCGACCATGGCCCAAAATGTGTTGGAAGTTGTTGTTGGAATAGAAGACTCCGTCTGACTTTTATAAATTAGCAAACAAAAATGGTACCCTCAAGCAGCTTTATACCCATAATCAGTTTGTAATTTGTAAAGAAAAGTTACTTTACATAGATGAGATTTCTTTTCAAAAAATATCACTGAGAAAATCAGCTGCAGCTAATTCGAAAAGTGGAGGGCAAGGCTATACATGCTGTCATTGGAAAAAGAAGTGTTCCACGAATAAATGCAGTTGTAAAAGCAAGGGACTCTTGTGCAATTCAAAGTGCCATAACAGTTTAAGTTGTTCAAAATAAATAAGATTGTATAATGCTAATCACGTAATTTATGTGTAAGTTTATTATTGTATTATTTTCTTTAATGATTTAGAATGTACTATTTGTTTTAGGTTCAACAGTTTATTTATATGTACTGTTACTTAAGCTTTCTCCTATTTTGACATATTAAAAAGTTGCATTTTTGTCTTAATGTAATAAAAATATTTTTATTCAACATTCACCATCACTTCATGCTGAATGTTGACATTTGCTGGTGTAAGTGAAAAATAATGATATTTAGCAAATATTTCATTCATACATGAAATGACTGTGTGAATGCTGACATTTGCCAGATATCGGTCATTCACAGTAACATATATACAGTATAACCTCCAAATAGCAGAAACTGTCAAGACTAAGAAGTTTGTCTGCTTTTTAGTTGTAAATATAATAGATCTTCTATTTGAAGGGTCTGGGGATTGTAAAAATGTCCGTTATGTAAAGGTGTCCACTATTCAGGAGTTAATGAAGGTTTCACTGTATAAGTTTTGCATCTATTTCATCTGAGATTATATAATTATCAATAACAAATTTAACATATATATATGTTATGTTTATACAAAATTTCAAATTATTCTCACTACAGATAAGTTTTATCAATATTGAGATTCATAATTTTTTTTGACAGTATAGAGCAGGGATGGCCAATATGTAGACCGCGGTCAACCAGTCGACTGCAAAGGTTTTGAAAGTAGCCTGCAAAGCTAAAGTTGAACAATTTGCTTTCACTTAAATTAATGTTTAAAAATCTTAATTCGATAATTTATTCTTACAATAATAGACTGTCTGTGCAACATACCCATACTGTTTGTATTTATCCCGATGAACAATGCAAATGAATGTTAACGCATGTGCATATAAATGGCAATTGTATAAAATGGCGCAAAATCATGTGTCAGACATATTACAGTAACGTGACATATTCATAGTCACTTGCAGACTATATTTTACTGAAAAAGTAGCCTCTAAGGGATAAAAGTTTGGCCACACCTGGGGTTGTATTCTGGTCACCATCTCTGGTCTCTCACAAGCCGGTCGCTGATTGGCTAATCCAAATGATTAGCCCAGTGTTTTTCAACCGGGTGCCATGGCACCACGATTGGGGTGTCGCAAAGTTTAGAGTCTTTAGGCATTTTCTTGGAAATTTACTTAAGTGTAGTTCAAGATAACTCATTGTCAGTTCTATTTTGCTATGAGATATCTAGTAAGCAAATAAACTATGACTAATCGCATGTTAATGTAATGTTCTACGCTACGTGTATGCACGACTTATCACAAGGTCGCCCAAACCACATTGCTTGGCCTTCATGTTCCCAGGTCCAGTACCAGGCCAACCACCAAAGAAGAACGACATGGACAATTGTGTCTTGTATATGCTTTAAAAAGCGTTGCATTGTACTTTGAAAAGCGTGTGGTTGCAATAACAAAGTAGGTGCATATTACAGTATTTTCATAGTATTCAAAAGCAATGATGACAAATAAACAATTTTTTATCATTTTTTTAATTTAAATTTTTTAAATTGATATGAAAAAGATAAGAAAAAATTAATGAAATATTTATTTTATATATGCATCTAAATAGTATAAAAAAATGTGACAAAAATAGTTTATCAATAAAATGATAATATAAAATGATGATATATTTGATAATAAAACTATATTTAAAAAACAATAGTGAGACTATTATTTTACATGTAGGTATTTCGACAAAATTCAATGAACTTAAATTTTGATTTTGAACACGTAGAAACACTTTTGCATTGCGCGTAATATTCGTTTTCACAAAAAATTCATCTGGCCCATTAGTCCCCCCCTTATTCAGATTCTAGATCCGCCGCTTGTCAAGGGTGTCACGATTTGTTATTTTTCAATTAAGTGTGCCACTCAATGAAAAAGGTTGAAAAACACTGGATTAGCCAATCAGTGACCAGCTTGTGAGAGACGCGAGATCAGAGACGGTGACCAGAATATGCCCCCTGGTATAGAGGAATATTATATATATTCTAAAAAATCAAATAATTGATAAATATTTTTACTTTTATCACCATATTATAGCATATATAAAAAAGCATATCCTTATAGATGAAGAAAAATTTGCATTATATTCTGCAAATATATGTTACTGCGAAAGACCGAAATTAGATAACGTTGACACATACAAAATATGTTGGTGAAAGGTTGAATATTTGGTTATATTATTATACATTCGAACAACCGCCAGTGTATGTCGACAAGCACAGATAAACTTTGGTGGAGGTCAAAATGACACCTGAGAAGCTGATGTCAACAGAGAGGTAACAGTCTGTCACCAAATTCTTCACCATTTCCTTCTGCTCAAATTGGTGATACCATACAAATACAAGTCCCTGATGTCGACCATGGCCCAAAATGTGTTGGAAGTTGTTGTTGGAATAGAAGACTCCGTCTGACTTTTATAAATTAGCAAACAAAAATGGTACCCTCAAGCAGCTTTATACCCATAATCAGTTTGTAATTTGTAAAGAAAAGTTACTTTACATAGATGAGATTTCTTTTCAAAAAATNGAAATAAGAAAAAAAAAAAAAAAATACTTGGAAAACATTTAAATTTAAAACTACATAAACTTTTTTCTCAAATGTAATCATCATTAACCCAATTGCAGGATTACATCGTGCTATAATAATGCTACTAACTACTAATTAAATGTCAAATAATTTAGCAAGAGTTGGTACCTAACGCATACCTCTAGGCCAAATTAGTTGAAATTTTTACTTTTTTCATTAATATTTAAAAAAATCTCTTTAAACCTTTTATAGTAGATTTACCCATCAAGAAATACTGTGTAATTCCAAATTTCAGACAATTGTAATGGTTATTTATAATATGATTTTCTTAATTTAGTTTAAATTTTATATCAGCGATAAGTAACCTTTTCTGGATGCGAGCTGCAAGTGAATCCTATAGACATTCAGCAGACCACAGGCATTTTTTCTTTTGGAATTGCAGGCTTTTAAGCCAGCTGAATATCAATCATAGTAGGTGGTGTACTGGAGGTAAATAAAATAATATATGCTAACAAGTAATATACAGTTTATTCTAGAATTCTACCAAATGAGTGGAGAGGAACTAAAGCTCAGAATTTTGATAGTTAGCTCAGTTCTCAGCTGGAGTCTACAATCATAGATAGGATAACAACTTAACTCACTTGAGGTGAATTTCTTCACCTTATGCTTATGTGATCTATGGCCTGTGATAATATTTTATTTCAATTACTGCATTTGCTTTTGTTGCTGCTATAATGCAGTATTACTGCAGTTGCAGTATATTTTTACTATAAGATGAAAAAATTTATATTTTTAGCAGAAGATATTTAAAACATGAGCAATCTGTGGGCTGCATGAAGTCCTCAAGGACTTTTCCATACCATTATGTGTCATAATGTTCAGTATGTATATAAGAATAAAAAAAAAAAAAAAAAAAATTTGGTTTCAACCTCAAGCCAATCAGGTAAGAGACTATCTTCCCATCTATAGGTAGCTTTGACAATATTTTATTTATTAAAATACATTTAATTGGATGTAGGGTCTATTTTAATATTCATTAAAATACAGCAAATCCAATTTATTGCAGTTTTTGAATTGACACATCTTGTTTTTTCTTCATATCTCCCAATTTTTTTTTTTTTTTTGGTT
>NW_019384498.1:325247-334123 GCF_000671375.1 Centruroides sculpturatus | reverse complement strand
TTTTTTTTTTTTTTTGGTTATTTGTACATTGTTTTTTTTTTTTGTAATTCAAGATAGTCTTAGAACTTCCCACTTCAAATTATTGGGACTCTACATGTTATGCTAGAAATGATTGCCATTCTTTGTATTATTTTTAAAAATTATACTTTATTACTTTTAATAATTCTCTTACAAATTGTTTATGCTCTCTTAACCAATGCTCAAATAATTTGTATTGAATGCTCTCATTTTAATGACAGATAAATGAAAACATATCTGACATACTACATATCCATTATTATTACAAATGCAATTTAATTTCATGAAAGGGCTTTGCTGCAACATACGCTAGCTCTCAGCTCCACTCCAAGTTCACATCTCAGATCAGCATTTCAAAATAGCTGAGCTAAGCTATGTTAAACTGTACTTTATTTTCATTTTTTTTATTGATCAACTTCAGTTTGAATGTTCTTCATTATAAATGTTGGCTTAATTAGGGTTGCAAAATGGCATGAAGCTGAAAACAGAAAAATAAAATTACATTGACATAGCTCAATGTCCAGTAACCACAAATTAGAACCTTGAAGACTGCATGCAGCCCACAGATTGCTCACGTTTTAAATAGCTTCTGCTAAAAATATAAATTTTTTCATCTTATAGTAAAAATATAACTTTTGTTTTATCTCATTACTATATCATTCTAGAATAAGATCTTATTTTTAAAAAGTAAGACTATATTATTTGGTTACAATTTGAAATAATTGTGGACCTATAAATTCCTACTGTCATCCATCTGTCTTTCCTTAATCTCAAGGACAAAATTAAATAGATGAAATCCAAGACCAGATATGGAAACATTAAGGGCAGGAGGTCCTGACTAACTACATACAAACTTCCAGTGGAAACTGAAAATCACATTATTTCAATTCAAAAATTTTTTCCCAAAAGATGTTAGATAGATGACCAGTAGGACTCTATTGTTAAAGGAAAATTACTACTACTACTACTACTACTACTACTACTACTACTACTACTACAGTGTGTCCCAAAAGTATATATTATCAACATTTTACTGCTTTTCAGAATTGTTAGGAATTTAAGAGAAATGGAAATGATTTTATTTGTATATGCAAATTACACTGATTTTTGATAATTTCAAAATTAAAGATCATTATATTAATAATTTGACAATAAAAATATATTTTTAGGCTGTCCCAAAAGTATAAATTGCAAAACTTGAAGCATAAGAAACTTAAAATTACGAAAATAATGATGACATCAATAAAACTTTACTTTGTTGTCAAGTAGTAATTTGAATATTGAATCAAAATGTTCCAAAATGCCACATGGAAGAAAATTTAGTATGGAAGAAATTGCAAGAATATAGAAATGAAAAGCAGAAGGCTGTAGTAGTGTCAAGGAAATTGCTATTTTAATGAACAGATATACTCCTGAAATTTATAAAATTTTGGGAAAATCATCACCAAAACCTTCTAAACATCAATCAGGAAGACCAAAATCACATCTCAAAGAGATGATAATCGAATTGTGCATGTTGCATCAATAAATCAATTTGTCAAAGTTTGTTTGAAAGTAGATTAAAAATATCAAAAAGCACTGTTCATCAAAAAATTTCAACAGTTCCACATATGAATTTTACGATCTCTTCTATTTACATAGGCTGTTTAATTTAACACTCAATTGTTATAATTCTTGAGCATTTGTTGCTAGAAAAGGTGATATTCAATCCATTTTCTGTGCAATGTTTTCTTAATGATTGCAATGGTGAAATAGGCTTAAGAATTTCCTTAACTTAGTGCAAAATTGGGCCTACGATCCTCACAATTTCTTGTTTACTTTGATACCATCATAATAAGCCTGTTATTAGTGTAAATTTTTCAAGCAAAAATGACCCACAAGTTCTCAATCGGATTTATATCCAGGTGTCTTGCTGGCCAATTCATAACTTAATAATATGATCTTCAAGCCACTTAGTTCTTCAATGTGAACAATGAGTACTGGCATTGTACTGTTGAAAAATCCAATCAGGTCCTCCAATTTTTCCTCTAGTAGATAATAAATTATTTTTTAGTACTTCTTGATAACTTTTAGATGTATGTCTACCAGTTAAAATCACTAAATTTGATAAACCATTAAATCCAAAGCAGCCCCACACCATAACAGAACCACCAACCTGTTGCCTGCTGAAAAATTGTTCTCCTCTTTCCTAATATCATGCCAGTAATGAGCCCATCCAAATTAAATTTCTTTTCATTACTAAAAAGAACTGAGATCCATTAGTCATTTCACGGCATGTGATCTTAGCCCACTGCATTTTTGTCAGTTTGTGTTGTTTTGTTAGCAGTGGTTTTTTTTTTAATCATGGCAGCATATTAAAAAAAAAACCACTGCTATCAAATTATTAATGCATGATTAAAAAAAAACCACTGCTAACAAAACAACACAAACTGACAAAAATGCAGCGGGCTAAGATCACATGCCGTGAAATGACTAATGGATCTCAGTTCTTTTTAGTAATGAAAAGAAATTTAATTTGGATGGGCTCATTACTGGCATGATATTAGGAAAGAGGAGAACAATTTTTCAGCAGGCAACAGGTTGGTGGTTCTGTTATGGTGTGGGGCTGCTTTGGATTTAATGGTTTATCAAATTTAGTGATTTTAACTGGTAGACATACATCTAAAAGTTATCAAGAAGTACTAAAAAATAATTTATTATCTACTAGAGGAAAAATTGGAGGACCTGATTGGATTTTTCAACAGTACAATGCCAGTACTCATTGTTCACATTGAAGAACTAAGTGGCTTGAAGATCATATTATTAAGTTATGAATTGGCCAGCAAGACACCTGGATATAAATCCGATTGAGAACTTGTGGGTCATTTTTGCTTGAAAAATTTACACTAATAACAGGCTTATTATGATGGTATCAAAGTAAACAAGAAATTGTGAGGATCGTAGGCCCAATTTTGCACTAAGTTAAGGAAATTCTTAAGCNTGCTAGGTTGGAGCCTTGGGTGGCTTCTGTTCTGTATGGTGTTTGGGGGATGTCCGCCTGGATACAGGTGTTGAATCTGGCCATTGTCTTGTATGGCCCTGGGAGATGTCCACTGAGAACTAGGTGGCTGGAGATGTCCACCTTGCTATGGTGTCTGGTGAAGTCCACCAGTGTCCACTGAGAATGGCCAACAGGTAACTGGTGGGTAGAGCTCTAGGAAAATGTCCACTCCAACTTGAGTTCCAGCCTCTTTTTATCCAATTCAGCCTGGGAAAACCCATCAGATGATTAGATGTTGTTGGAGATGAAGGTTGATTTTGCAGGTGTTGGGTCAGAGGTGAGCTGTAAATGATGTAAAACTGTCGTTATAGGGAGCTGCTATTATCATATTAGGCTCGAAACTTTTACGATCTCTTCTATTTACATAGGCTGTTTAATTTAACACTCAATTGTTATAATTCTTGAGCATTTGTTGCTAGAAAAGGTGATATTCAATCCATTTTCTGTGCAATGTTTTCTTAATGATTGCAATGGTGAAATAGGCTTAAGAATTTCCTTAACTTAGTGCAAAATTGGGCCTACGATCCTCACAATTTCTTGTTTACTTTGATACCATCATAATAAGCCTGTTATTAGTGTAAATTTTTCAAGCAAAAATGACCCACAAGTTCTCAATCGGATTTATATCCAGGTGTCTTGCTGGCCAATTCATAACTTAATAATATGATCTTCAAGCCACTTAGTTCTTCAATGTGAACAATGAGTACTGGCATTGTACTGTTGAAAAATCCAATCAGGTCCTCCAATTTTTCCTCTAGTAGATAATAAATTATTTTTTAGTACTTCTTGATAACTTTTAGATGTATGTCTACCAGTTAAAATCACTAAATTTGATAAACCATTAAATCCAAAGCAGCCCCACACCATAACAGAACCACCAACCTGTTGCCTGCTGAAAAATTGTTCTCCTCTTTCCTAATATCATGCCAGTAATGAGCCCATCCAAATTAAATTTCTTTTCATTACTAAAAAGAACTGAGATCCATTAGTCATTTCACGGCATGTGATCTTAGCCCACTGCATTTTTGTCAGTTTGTGTTGTTTTGTTAGCAGTGGTTTTTTTTTAATCATGCATTAATAATTTGATAGCAGTGGTTTTTTTTTTAATATGCTGCCATGATTAAAAAAAAAACCACTGCTAACAAAACAACACAAACTGACAAAAATGCAGTGGGCTAAGATCACATGCCGTGAAATGACTAATGGATCTCAGTTCTTTTTAGTAATGAAAAGAAATTTAATTTGGATGGGCTCATTACTGGCATGATATTAGGAAAGAGGAGAACAATTTTTCAGCAGGCAACAGGTTGGTGGTTCTGTTATGGTGTGGGGCTGCTTTGGATTTAATGGTTTATCAAATTTAGTGATTTTAACTGGTAGACATACATCTAAAAGTTATCAAGAAGTACTAAAAAATAATTTATTATCTACTAGAGGAAAAATTGGAGGACCTGATTGGATTTTTCAACAGTACAATGCCAGTACTCATTGTTCACATTGAAGAACTAAGTGGCTTGAAGATCATATTATTAAGTTATGAATTGGCCAGCAAGACACCTGGATATAAATCCGATTGAGAACTTGTGGGTCATTTTTGCTTGAAAAATTTACACTAATAACAGGCTTATTATGATGGTATCAAAGTAAACAAGAAATTGTGAGGATCGTAGGCCCAATTTTGCACTAAGTTAAGGAAATTCTTAAGCCTATTTCACCATTGCAATCATTAAGAAAACATTGCACAGAAAATGGATTGAATATCACCTTTTCTAGCAACAAATGCTCAAGAATTATAACAATTGAGTGTTAAATTAAACAGCCTATGTAAATAGAAGAGATCGTAAAAGTTTCGAGCCTAATATGATAATAGCAGCTCCCTATAACGACAGTTTTACATCATTTACAGCTCACCTCTGACCCAACACCTGCAAAATCAACCTTCATCTCCAACAACATCTAATCATCTGATGGGTTTTCCCAGGCTGAATTGGATAAAAAGAGGCTGGAACTCAAGTTGGAGTGGACATTTTCCTAGAGCTCTACCCACCAGTTACCTGTTGGCCATTCTCAGTGGACACTGGTGGACTTCACCAGACACCATAGCAAGGTGGACATCTCCAGCCACCTAGTTCTCAGTGGACATCTCCCAGGGCCATACAAGACAATGGCCAGATTCAACACCTGTATCCAGGCGGACATCCCCCAAACACCATACAGAACAGAAGCCACCCAAGGCTCCAACCTAGCAAATACAACTCTCCACCTCTCTATGAAGAGTAGAATGAGAATGAGTAAAATATGTAATATGTAATCTGGTGATATGTAAGTGTTCACATAGTGTAGGGTTTTCCCTACTAGTTTATAATTGTTGATTTTGGCTGTTATGCAGGGTCAATACCTGTAAATTTAGTGAGTACTCCTTGGAAAAAAAGAGAGAATATGAATTAAACCTGAATCTATTTCAGGCAGTGAAGAAGTGTTGATATTGTTATTAGTGGAAATAGTAGTGGTAGGAACAGTATTGTCAATGCATATTATTATTAATTATTATTATATGCTACTTAATAATACAAATTAAAATGATGTCAAGAATTAATACTTCCAATAATGTAATATAATTATATTTACCTGTTGTGTTGAGGTTAATAAAAATCCTTGTTGTAAACGAAAGGCCTGACTATTAATATATTTTTTTGGTGACACATTTCTGTGTAGATATTCATCAATCTGTAATAAAAATATATAAATATTAATTTAAAGTTTATTATTATGTACAAAGTTTGAAATGAGATGAAATGAGACAAAATGACTTGGAATTCCAGTTCATTTCAAAATACATTGAATACATTCTGTTACTTTTTAATCATCAATAATGCCATTCCATAAGTTATTTCTTGCTCTTGTTTTTTACTCTAAAAGTAGGCTTTTGAGAGTATGCTGACTCCACATAATATCAAGAGAAATGCAAATGCAATAAAGCTTTGACTCCTATAATCTTTTTCACATCTATGTTTCTCCTGTTATTTTTGCATGGTACTTTTGCTAATTTCAAAATTATTTTCTTATAAATAATTTTCTATATATGTTCACTAAGAAACTGAACAAGATAAATAAGCTAATATTCATTTTGTAACTATAGTTGACATTTCAAGCAAATCAATCTTGTCCAATATCCAAAGATGGACTGAAAAATGCTAACAACAATAAAAGCATCTGGAGAATATTTTAACAGTTAACCTGAGTGGCCTATGCAAATATGCCCTGTAGTATAGTGTAGTGGCCAGTGGTGGTTTTAGTAGTAGCTTTTAATTACTGTTATATCATAATCATCATTTCAGTTTATTTTAAATAAACTGGAATGATGATAATGACTTATAAATGATGGCAACTTATGTATTTGAAAAAATTCATTTTACGTTACACTTTTTGTATTTAAAACTTTTCTATTATTATTAATTATTTTGTTATTCCAAGGATTTCTTTATTCTACAGCTTGCTGGATTGACAGACGTTATCCAATAAAGTTTCTTCTAATATATATTTTGAGCTCTAACTAGTTAGCTGATTTGTTTATAATATTCTGTTGTATATTTATTGGCTTACAAATAAAGTGGACATAATTATTTAGAGAGCCAGTAATAAAGACTTTGTTCATACAGTCAGAAGTTATTAATTTAATAAATCTGTTTATTTTTCATTCAAAATGATTTGTCTGGCAACAATATGAAATAGTCCGTACATTTTCCACTTACTTTAGCAATAATTTGCTTCAATGTTATTTTATTTACAGGGTTCCTACTCAAATTTTTGTTTTGAATTCCCNAATACCGAGAAAAAAAAAATGATATTTGAAATGCTTTTGATTCTTAAAATGGTTACATAAATTTATAGATTAGACTACTGTATTTATTTTAAGAAATTAATAAATGAAATAACTGTTTGATTGAGTCAATATGTAATTAAATTCAAAGTTGTATTATGTATAAACTGTAATTGAAATGAAAATTTCATGAATAATATAAAATAAAGAGTATCTTTGCTGTTGACTCTGTTCATAAAAATACTTTCTCATCTATGCATAGATGAGAAAGTATGGCCCAAAATCAGATTTAGTTCACTTATCAGGTTAAGACTTAAAGATATGTAATGCTAATGAACTTGTTCCTTGTTGCTGTTGTTGAATTACTGAGGACATAAATTTTGTTGTACTCCAAACAGTGTTTAGTTCTTAATTGATATTTCATTTTTATTTCATTTCTAAAACTCCTAAAAAAATAACAGAACAATGAATGCCATATCATGCATTGAGATAAAATGGCTGCCAAGTTAGTTAAAACTTTACTAAAATAGTCACATAAAGGCATACAAAATCAAATTACAAAATCACTTTCACTGGACTTTTTTTATATGCCAATTTTGACTCTCAATTTTAAAAATAGTCAAATTAGTTGAAAAAATGATAATTTATAAATCAAATCCAACCCTGCAAATGTATTGTCATTCATATTAAATTTTTCTATACTTCTATCCCAATGGCATATCACTGAGATAGAAATATACTACTGTTTATTTCTTCATATGTGATATTATCATCATATTACCATATATGCAGAAATAATTGGCAAGCCAAAAATAATTATAATCATTTCTAGACAACCATTGATATCAACCAATATGAAAAATAAACTATTAAAAAAACATTGCTAAATTTAATTTGGAGAATTAGTTAATCTTTTAGCCATAAAAATTACCTAATTGTACAGAATGTAAAATAATTGAATTCATGTATCCAGAAAGCATGTTCAATTTTTATTGAAACCTATATTCTCAATGTTAATTCTATATCGTAAGAATTCCAAATATGCTCTAAAATGTTTTATTTATAAACAATTGACTTACCTATATGAATTTTATTGACTATCTTAGATAATTATTTAATAGTAAAAGATTTATTTGTGTTCTATAAACAAAAAATTAAATTATCTTGTAAGCAATGACATTGTTTTCATCAGGTTATTAACAAAACTACTTTTACTTATATTCAATTTGCTATTACTGTAATTTCCTGCATAAATTTTATAATCCACAGTGACATATACTCCATTAAAAAATTGTTAGAATGAAAATAAAATCTTAGTATAACCTTCACCATTTGAATACCCTGCACCTCTGAAGTGGATGTTGAAAACACTACACAACTGGAATATCAAAAATAGAATCAAATTTATTAGTACCTTGCGGAAAGCAGCTTCAGTTTTGTCAGGTGCAACTTTCATAGCAGAAGTGACATCATGAATTGGCCATGGCATATATTTCAAACTATAATTTCTGTTGATTATATAATGACAAATTTTAAATATCATTAGTTATAACTTATTAAGTTACATATTTAAATTTAAATTATCTAATATTGATTAATTTCATACACCATAAGAAAATTTCATGATGTAATAATTATTATATTTTTGGTTTCCAATATTTTAACATAAAA
The DNA here is from genome assembly GCF_000671375.1 of Centruroides sculpturatus. NCBI lineage: Eukaryota > Metazoa > Arthropoda > Arachnida > Scorpiones > Buthidae > Centruroides > Centruroides sculpturatus. The sequence goes on along the minus strand of NW_019384498.1, from coordinate 325,574 downwards.
ATTATTAAAAAATCTTCAACTTTGTATAATAACAAAATTAAAAATTTTGTCATTATTCCACCTAAATAAGGCATCATTTCAAAAATTTTGTGTTTGATTCTAAGAAGGAACTGAAGCTAAAGGCTTAGAAATATTTATCCAGTTTTTAATTTTAAGACTTCATAAATTGAGTAAGTTTTAATTTATAAGTGCTCAGAAATATCTTGCTAATTAACTGCTAATATTCAAGTAGTTGCCCTAATGTAATAGATAAAATTAGGAGGAACAAGGCAAACAACAAATTTAAATAAATGTCATTTTCTAAAAAGCACAAAAAAAAAAAAAAAA
>NW_019384498.1:276473-324808 GCF_000671375.1 Centruroides sculpturatus | reverse complement strand
TTTTAGTGATGACAAAGAAAACATTGTTTAATTTATATTAATATGTATCACTTAAAAAAATTTTAATAAAGATATTTATCTTAATTATGAAAATATAGTAGCATGTTTTTTAATTTTTGGAACCTAACCCTCCTTTTCGTACTAGTTCTTTGTTTCGCATAACACGGCAATTTTTTGGAACGTAACTACCGTGTTATACGGGGGTTACCTGTATACTGAGCAGCATGTGTTCTTGATAAAAAAATAATTGGAAAATGGGAACACTTAGTGTTACAAGTCATGAAGACATTCAATAGTCAAGATATTCCAGACAAGATGTGATTACAGTTGTAATGATTCAGTACTACTTTTATCAATTTTTCTCACAAAATTTGATATTAATATGCTGCTTTAAATTTCAATTATTTATTTCTATGCCAAAGAGCACATGCAGATCTTTATTACCTTTCCAGTAGCTAATAACTGGCTCCATCAGTTGCGACTTACATAAAATCCAATAATGACACTTATAACAGATATCTTATCAAAATCATTCACACTTTTCCAGTAAATGTTTTATTCATTAAACAAACATACAGATATTTCCAGTTTAATTTTTAAACCTACCTCAGATTTATGAATTAAACCAGAAACATTTGTATGTTCATTTAATGAATAAACCCATTTGCTGGAAAAGTGTGAATGGTTTTACTTTTGGAATGATTGCAATTTATGCACATGCTTGAATTAACATACAAACATTAATTAATACTCAAATGATTTTGATATAATTACATTATGTGCAATGCTATGGTCATTCTGGGAATTTAACTGTCACATTTATTCTTATTAAATAATAAAATATTTTAATGAAAATATACTTCTCTAAAGCATATGCAATATCTTGAAAACCTTGAGCTGGAGTTGCATTTCGATCCCAAATAACAGATTTTAATTTAGAATTCACTTGAAGTGCTTTTGCCAAAGTCTTTGCTCCTGCTGCTCCCATAAAATTTCCACTAAAAATATGAATTTTTACATGAATATATAAGTTTTATTGATATACTTTATTTACTTTATTCAACAATTTAAACTGGCTTGTTGTTACATATATAAATACAAGTTCAATAAACTTCAAAACCTTTCTAGAGAGAAAGGTTTTGAAAAGATATATTACATAATACAAACAGTACTGCTTATTTAAGACAAAGAAAAATTTATTATCAAAGAAATATTTTCAGCTTTTTTGCAGCCATAATCAGTTTTGATTATGATTCATATAAATATCCAGATCATTAAAACATACGAGGGTCGTCCCAGAAGTACCCGACCTGACATATAGATGGCAGTAGTTTTTTTAAAAAAATTATTGTGTTCGAAAGCATCAACCTCATAAAGCTTAAGTTTGAAATTTGAAGACGCTACCTTGTTTAGTATTTATTTGACAGCCATCAATAGTGAACAATCTCAGTGAATTTGTAAACATGGAAAAAATTGGTCATCGTTATGTGATACAATACTTTCATTTGAAAGGTTTCAGTCCAACTAATATTAAAGCTGAGCTAGATTCTACTCTGGGTGAGTCTGCTCCCTCGTTTACAACAATAAAATATTGGATGACAGAGTTTAAACGAGGCCGTATGAGCTGCCAAGATGAACATCGCAGTGGTCGACCAAGTGAGGTGACCACGCCAGAAATGGTAAAAAAAAAAATCCATAAAATGGTATTGGATGACCGTCGACTGAAAGTGCGAGAGCTAGCAGACATGGTAGGCATTTCGAAAAGTGCTGTACATCGCATTTTGACTGAAAATTTGAACATGAGAAAGCTGTGCGCAAGATGGGTGCCGCGTTTGCTCACAACGGAACAAAAACAGCGTTGTGAGGATGTTTCAATCGAGTGTTTGGCGATGTTTCGCAGCAACAAAGCCGAGTTTTTGCGTCAATTCATAACCATGGATGAAACATGGGTCCATCACTTCACACCTGAGACGAAAGAACAATCGAAACAATGGACTGAAAGGGGAGAATCAGCTCCAAAGAAGGCGAAGACACTTCCATCTGCTGGCAAGGTCTTGGCGTCAGTTTTTTGGGATGCGCGTGGGATAATTTTCATTGATTATCTTCATAAAGGAAAAACAATCAACAGCAAGTATTATTCAAACTTATTGCAGTGCTTGAGTGATAAAATTAAGAAAAAACGGCCACATTTGGCAAAAAAGAAAGTGTTGTTTCATCAAGACAACGCACCAGTTCACAGATCTATAATTTCGATGGCTAAAATCAATGACTTAAGGTTCAAATTGATTCCTCACGCACCCTATTCGCCAGATTTAGCCCCCTCGGATTATTTTCTCTTTCCAGACTTGAAAAAATGGCTCAGTGGTAAAAGATTTGCCAACAATGAAGAGGTGGAGTCTGCGGTTAATGGCTATTTTGAGAAGCTCGACAGTTCTTACTATAAGCAGGGTATTGAAGCTATTGAACATCGCTGGGAAAAGTGTATCGAACTAAAAGGAGACTATGTTGAAAAATAATGATATGTTTTTCCAAATTTTTTGTGTCTTCTTTGTTAGGTCGGGTACTTATGGGACTACCCTCGTAATTCATGAACTGATCAGAAGTAGATCCAATTTTCTACATAAGCATTGCTTTTTCATGATAATAATCTGCATGTACAAATTTCCACCAAATTTATGTATGTATTGCACACATTCTAGAGATGATAATAGAGATGGTGAGAAGTGATAGCTGTTTTCTGTGTAGGATAATGCATCATCTAATAAATGTAAAAACATGTAAATACAGGTAAACCCCGTATAACACGGCACTTCTATAGCACGGATTCACTCTAACATGGTTCGAGAATCGGTACCATCCCCTGTATAACACGTTACTTTTATAGCACGGATTCACTCTGACACGGTTCGAGAAATGGGTAAAACCCTCGTACAACATGAAATGTAATAAATTTTTACATACTTAAGTACTAATAGTTCACAAAAATAATAATTTTCGTGAACTATTAGTACTTCAGTGTGTAAATTTTCTTTTCTCGTCTCCATACACATGATCCTTCGCGAAAATTGTTTCAATTTTGCCAGATCTCGACGCTTCTGCTTCTGGTGTTGCCAGATGTTTTTCCCTTATTCCATAAGTGCTTAGCACCATATAAGGAAATTTATAAAGATCTTTTAACTAGAAGCAAGCAATCTAAAATTACATACACTTTTTGCAAAAGGTAAAGCATGAATCTGAAAATAATGCAGAAAAATGCTCAGAGGATAACGATAACTTGCCAAAAATAAAACGCTCTCGGTTAATAGTGCTTTTAGTGATGACAAAGAAAACATTGTTTATATTAATATGTATCACTTAAAAAAATTTTAATAAAGATATTTATCTTAATTATGAAAATATAGTAGCATGTTTTTTAATTTTTGGAACCTAACCCTCCTTTTCGTACTAGTTCTTTGTTTCGCATAACACGGCAATTTTTTGGAACGTAACTACCGTGTTATACGGGGGTTACCTGTATACTGAGCAGCATGTGTTCTTGATAAAAAAATAATTGGAAAATGGGAACACTTAGTGTTACAAGTCATGAAGACATTCAATAGTCAAGATATTCCAGACAAGATGTGATTACAGTTGTAATGATTCAGTACTACTTTTATCAATTTTTCTCACAAAATTTGATATTAATATGCTGCTTTAAATTTCAATTATTTATTTCTATGCCAAAGAGCACATGCAGATCTTTATTACCTTTCCAGTAGCTAATAACTGGCTCCATCAGTTGCGACTTACATAAAATCCAATAATGACACTTATAACAGATATCTTATCAAAATCATTCACACTTTTCCAGTAAATGTTTTATTCATTAAACAAACATACAGATATTTCCAGTTTAATTTTTAAACCTACCTCAGATTTATGAATTAAACCAGAAACATTTGTATGTTCATTTAATGAATAAACCCATTTGCTGGAAAAGTGTGAATGGTTTTACTTTTGGAATGATTGCAATTTATGCACATGCTTGAATTAACATACAAACATTAATTAATACTCAAATGATTTTGATATAATTACATTATGTGCAATGCTATGGTCATTCTGGGAATTTAACTGTCACATTTATTCTTATATTTGACAACCACAGGAATTTAAACTCAATCTAGAGTAAATTACTAAATGCTGGTTTAGTGATTTACTCTATGATTTACTAAATAATAATTTAGCTATGCTCTATTCCAGGGTTGTTCAACCTTTTTTCCAAATGGGCCAAATTAGAAATTTAGGTATATTCAGTGGACTACAAAGGTACTTTATATAAAAACATGCTTTTAAAAATTTCAAAATGTGAATATTAAATTTTAATAACAAGTATATAACAAGTATATAATATTAAATTTTAATAACAAGTTTAATAACAAGTATATATAAGTATTTATAATTATAAAAATATTGTATTATTAAAAATAATACCTCATCAAACCTTTAACTGGTATTAAATTTGAGTAAGATTAGATGCAAACGTTTTCGGATCCTTCCCTGGGTCCTTTCTCAAGCACAGATTCTTCTTTAAAATTCGTTAAAAAGACCAGTAGAACGAACTTCATTTGAATGCGACGTTCGAAAAAATATAAATCCTTCTTTCAAAAGTCGAAATTCAAACAAACGTGAATCACGTGCATTCCAGTATTCCATAAACAACATTTGTTACGTAATGCTCGGTATTCTTAAAACGGTTTTTATGGATGTGTTACATTAACGAACATTATTTTTATATTAATCCGGTGTTTGAAGATTTTTATTTATTGTATTATTGACAGTAAAAAAAAAATTATACTCACATGAAATAAAAATAAATTCAATGCAATTTTTGACATTGCCTTCCTTTTATAATGTTGTCAATATTTGTTTTTACAGTATTAGTCTTTATTATAAGAATGTTAGTTAAATGGAAATCACTGGACTTATCTCTTTCAGCAGTTTTGATGTTTTTCGTGCATGGAAAGAATTGTTCACAATAGTATGTAGTACTCCACATGAATAACAGTTTTCTAGCTAAATTGACAATTTCCTCAAATTAAAAAGAAATAAAGAATAAAAAGCCTCTTCCACTTAGGCATTAGGCCTAGCCTTGCATCACTAAAAATGGCTGACACTCTTTTGAAAAGATGAATTATGTGTCTTCTTTATCCACCCAATGAAAGGTACCCATGCTTTATCACTAACATCATCACTTCGTTACAAAAGTCTTTGAAACTGAAACAATCAAAATGACAGACCACGCCACCTACTTTTTTTGATTTGAATGTTACAAATTATGTCACCAATTATGTCAATACGATGTCAAAATGTATCCAGTGAAACAAGAATAATTTTTACAACATACTTTACCAAAATAAATGAAAATGTACCTAATAAATTTAGGGTATAGTAGGCTGCAGGTTAGACATCCCTGTTCTATTCTATAAAGAACATTGTATTAGTTACTAAAATTCTATATTTTTGAAACACTGTTCTAGAGAATACTTTTCTTTATATTTTAATTAAAGCTGCTGATGGATGCAGAAAAAATCAAAATGTTTCTTTGATAATAAATTTTTCTTTGGCTGTCTTAAATAAGCAATACTGTTTTGTATTGGTATATGATATTATCAAGTATTGTTTATTTTAATGAATGTTAAATATTATAAGTATCAAAACAAGAAGAAAAGAAATAATCATATAACTTTGAATTAAAATGTATTATTTCAAAATTCAGATATAGAAAAATATTAAATCTGACTGTTGTTATTTAAAAATATTTCTGAGTAAAATAAATTTAGTTACAATATTTAAGTTTTTTTTATGGCTGTATCTGAACAGTTCTCTCTCTGATTATAATAAGGAAGATAATCAAACTGTAATATTCTTATATATTTAATGATAAAATTTTACCTGACATCTATTGATGTTAAAGATTGATTGCTTCCGAGAGCATTTATTATAAGACATGTATCTGATCGTAATTTAGAATCAGCTAAAGATAGCGTTTCTAAAACAGTATCTTCTTCTTGTATTAGCTGAACAATTGCATCTATTATTCGTCCCATATGCCTTTAAAAGAAAAAATGTTATTATATATAAATTTTATATGAGTAAATTTAAATAACTAAATCTACACAACAATCTATTTTTAATTGTTTTTTAGTAAAAGGAAATTTAAGCTTTAACTTAACAATCAAAAATGAAATTATTATATTTTATATTTTTGAGATTATTTTTCTTTTATTCAGAATCATCATGATAAAACAATTAGAACAATAAAAAAGTCTTTGTATAGCCTTATTAAAAATATAATAAAAATATTTTAAAACACAAGTTGTTTGTAAGTTTCAAATATCTTCAACATTTCAAATTCATTTGAATATGAGTTTGAATTAGATATTTTAGAATGTTTCAAGAAAGTTTTTCAAATATTCCAAAATATATATTCTTAATCATGAACTAAAAGAAACTATAAGCATTAAATACAGTGTGTCCAGAAAGGGTGACAGTGAGTGCAGTTTAAAAGTAAAATAAATTAAAAATAAAAAATGGTCAAAGAAAGTTTTGTTTTTATTTTCAATCTATGGTTATTGGAAAATTATTTACTAAAAATTATGTTATCTAAATGGCATCCACTATGCTCCTGGCACTCTTCTAATCCTGAGTGAAGATTTCTCAGTACAAAGCCTGAGATACCAATGCCATTTCTGCTGTGATATTCTGCTTTAACTAAGTTAATGTACTTGGCTTATTTTTGTACACCCTCTCTTTAAGAAATTCTCATAAGAAATAGTCCAGAGGACTCAGGTCTGGACTGCGTGGTAGCCAGTTAACATCATATTTTTGTGAAATCAGCTTATTGGGGAATAACTCCTTTATGGCTTCAATTGATTCACTTGATGTGTGACAAGTGGCACCATCTTGTTGAAACCATGTTCTTGTATTTAATCCATAAATCAATTGAAGCTGTAAAGGAGTTATTCCCCAATAAGCTGATTTCGCAAAAATCCACACTTCCATTTAATGGATAAAAATAAGATAAAAACAATGAGAAACTTATAAATATTATGTTCAGAAGGGCAAACTGCATTATCTCTTTAAATAAAATCATCATTTTGTTAGCTATGTCTTATTTGTTAATGATATTTTATATTTTAATGGAAATATTCAAAAATATTTATTCATAAATGTTAATAGAAATGTTTTTAAAATGAATATCTTGCTTAAATAATTTTGTCCTATAATCAAATCTATATTAAAATAATTTTATTTTTTGAAAAAACTGAAGATATAATTTCAATTAAGGAAAAAATTTCTTAAATTTTTCATTCTTTCTTGATATAACAAAATTCAATTAAAACAAAAAAATAATACTCACTTTGCTTTAATGTTAATAAAATTTTTTCCAATATAAAGATGTTTTATAGATTTATTTTTTCCAACTGCACTAATAATACCAGCAAGATCAACATCAAAATCTATAACAACAATTAATAATTTTAAGAACATTAACTATTAAATAATATTTTTCAATTATTTTTGACAATATTAAATTTTATAATTTATATGCTATCAAAGCTCATTATCATAATATAAATTTTGTTACACATCTAATATATATATATATATATATATTTATTAGATAATATTTAGATGCACTATTTATTTATTTGAAAGGTATTTAAACACAACCAAAAACCTAAGATCCAACACAAAACTAAAAAATCCAGCAAAGAGAAGTTGTGTAACTTTCTTGGCTATTATGAGTTTTTATTAAAAAAGGAACTTTTATATTATTATGCAAAATAAGTAAATTGTGGGTGGTATTATCTGTTATGAGATTTTGTTATTAAAAAAAACTTATATTTTTAACTACTGTAAAATGTCAAAAAGCTTAATTTTGAGAGTAGGGATGAGTTTTACAAAAAGTACAAATGTTAATAATGAGTAAAATTGTCATTAAGTCTAATCCTATTGGAGATATACATGAACCTCTTTATCTCTCCAACCCACTCGATCTTTAACCACCAAAATTTAATAGCATCAATGCCCTCATATACAAATCATCATGCCAAATTTTGTTACTTAATTTTTACACCATGATGAGATATTAAAATAGATGCAGACACTCATATACACACATCCAAGGAACTCTTTTGCCTTTTTTTTTATTTTTTTTGGATTCAGGAGGTCTCAAAATATGAAGATTAACAAAAAACTCTGAGGGTGAAATTTGATTCCAATACTTTCCTTTGTCATGTATACATAACAGCCAGGAAAGTAAAATTAATCTTGAAACAAACTTTATCAGTAGTTTTAAACCACCATTGTCAGATTATATATCACATTCAAATGTAGAATGCTATATGAAATGGAATGACTTTTATTTTAAAGAATCTGTCTCCTGACACAGTGTTGGACACAGGTGACTGTGACATAATCACTTGTATGGTATTTTTGTATATAAGTTATCGCTAAAGCTCGAAAGTCGTTAATGTGTGCATTACCTAGCTAATCTGCAGATTAACCAGGGCAATCCGTTAAAGTTGTGAAAATTGTTCCATTTCTCAAATTACCTAGATAATGTGCAGAGTATCTAGGTAATCCGCATATTACCTACTAGGCACTCAGTAAAGTGAAAATAAGATCTTTGCCACAAATAAATGTACTACAGATAGGTGTGCTTGTCGCAAAAACCAATTGCTATGAAATTCAAAGTATCATCAATCTTTAGACTGCACTAATAAGTAAGCACAATTGGATAATGTTACCTATGGTGAGTAAAATGGCGGCTCGTCTCTGATTCCAGCAAAGAGAAGAAAGGAAACAGTGGGGACACACGTTCAAACCTAACCTAACCTATTCTAATAATCTGGTTGGTAATAATTATGGTAATTTATTACCATAATTATTACCAACATATACTGTATAATAATTTCCCTAATTGTATTAATATTTTAAACTGTTTGATTTTTTGTATGTTTTTTAATTGATGATTGATTATCAACTAATTTGTTGATTGTTTGATTGTATTAACTTGATTCTTTAGATATCAAAAATTAAATAAAGAACATTATGTTAATTTAAGTGTACAGAAACGTTGCCGTTGTTCCAGCAAAGATCTTATTTTCACTTTACCCAGTGCGTAGTACTGGGTAAAGTAGATTACCTAGATAATCTGCACATTACCTAGGTAATTTGAGAAATAGAACAATTTTAGCAACTTTAATGGATCACCCTAGTTAATCTGCAGATTAGCTAGGTAATGTACACATTGACTTTCGAGCTTTAGCGGTAACATATATACCCTCTAGGCCTAAACTAAGGAATTATTTTTATAATTAATCATTAAGTTATTCCTGAATGCTTTATAAATTTCAAGTTTTTCTAAGTGCCTGATTTAGGATAATCTGTCAAAAAATGTATTAGACTTGCTTAGTCCAGATGAGCTTGTTCTGTACAATATCTCTACATCTAATGCAAAGGAGGCTAATACTGCCATAGTTTGTCTTTTCCTGGGTTGGAAAAATTTGAAACCATTATTATTGAGAGTTGGTGTAAATCAAACTGGCATAAAATAAGAGCAGCCTATGTATTTAAAAAAAAAAAATATCTTTCAAATAAAAAGTATCTGAGCATTTTAAAAAATGTACTCAACTTACAAATATAAGAACCCTTTTACAACAATTTTAGTTTGTTAAATATATAAAAATAGATATACAAGTTTAAAATAATAATAAAATAACTAAAAAATAGGACAAATTTATAATTTATATTAATTATAATTGCATTATAAAAAATTAGAACAAACATAAAAAAAAGTACTTACTATTTTCACTAATATCTAAACTACATAAACAACGGATTCCTGGAAGACATGATTCTAACACTAGAGCACCTTGGGATTTCAAATCATTATTACTGAGATCTAGAGAAATGTCAGTGGCTATTTCATTACAAGCAAGGCCTAATAACATTGCCCTAAAACAAATAAAAGAAAATGGGTAAATAATGATATAATTTAATTTTAAGATGCAAACAAAATATTTGAATATAACTTAATTTTTTTCTTTGCTTGCTTTGTCTAGATCATGTTACTTTTGTATCATTTTATATTATTTTATATTCTTAACATAAAATAAAGTGAATTTTCAAACTCAGACTTGTGCTATTAATAGAAATTTCTGTTTTTGAGACCAAATATATTGTGGATAGGAAGGGGCAGGCATTCTCACTATGTTTTGTCATAGCACTTCATTAGATTAAATTGTCTCTCTCACAGAAGTTTGTGTTCTGCATTCAGAAGTAGTTTTAAACTTACACTTCTTCATTGCTTATGAAACACAGCCCTCATTGTACGAATACTTTGTGATAATCCAGCATACCTTGACAAACACCCAATTCTGTGACAATCATAGTCATCTGTCTGTTGGCATGAATTATGGTCATGATACTTGCAACATTATTCTCTCCAGGGGATATTGATAGCTATCCAGGTCACAGCTTGTTATGGGTATCATGGAATTCCTTGCATTGTTCTGTACCATTTGCTTTGACAGTACCAGATCTGACATTACCATCTAATCTGTGCACCTCCACTAGTCACTTATGGATCTTGATGTCAAATGTGCCATGTGCCAAGTATTGAATCCATTCATAGTGAACAATTGACACACTTCATTCCTTGTCCATGTCTGCAACACACTTCTGTTTGCCATCTTGTTTCTTGATGTAATGAATGGACACATTTGTGTATTTGTGGTAACCTCTGACTACTGCTGTACATATGCAACATGCACCCTTACATTGAAATGCAGCATATCAAGAAAAATGATGTCTCTACCAGTACATAGTATTTTTTTACTCTTAATGCACCAGGACTAAAAATATATTTATGGAAAAGTTATTTTTCTGTATCCATATTTTTGAAGACATACAGTAAAATACCAATAAAACAAAACTGTGAGATCACAGATATACATTCATTATAATGAAATTCAGTCAAAATACCAGAATGTCAAAAAAAAAAAAAAAAAAAGAACTCTTACACCTTGAGACAAGGAATTTTTAAAATCAGTTTTTCTATTATTGCTAGTTATACAGTCTAAAAGTTTGAAATTTGCTTTAAGAGACCTTAATGAAGTAACAATTTGTGTTTGTAACTTTTACATTTTTTTTTCTCTCTCTCTATCTTGTGGGCACTAAAAGGGTCTTTTAATTGTGCCAATCATGAGTTCAACCAGGCCCACAATAAAAGGATTGTTGGCTGGTGAGGCACAGGAATGAACATATTTGGGTTGACCAACTCCTGAAAAATTCTGAGCAAATCCAGAGTTAAATCGAAGTTCCTCAAAGTAGTAAACTGATCTCTACCTGCTCAACTATCTGATTATCATTGTTTGTAACTAAAAGCTGTATTATCAGCACTTTCTTGAATAAAACAGTTGTTACCTAAAGTAGTGATGACATTGATAATAATATGCCTTTAACAAAATGTATGTTGTTTATTGCTGAAAGATGTCTATAATTTTGCAATTGTCCTGTATGTATTATGCAATCAAAACATCCATTAATTCCTGATTTGTGTCACAGCATTCTAGTATGTCCATCTGGCCTGTTTCTTCATTTCACTAGAAAATGGTCTAGGCTTTGCATCATGTTGACTGCATCCAAAATGGTAGTCTGCTTTCTATAGCATTAGATGAAGTCAAGATTACCATTTTGGATAATTATACAGTAATGACATTACACTATAAACTAAATCAACAATTACGACTAAAGTTCTTATTGCAAGATAATTGCCTAAATCAGAATTTCTTAGCCTAAATCATCCCTTATGGGCATTTATGGTTTTTATTGAGCAAAGGGATGTAATTTATGTTTAGGTGATTTAGTGATGAATGAATATTTTTATTTTTGCAATCTGGCTTAGTTATAAGGAGGCCTCTAGTGACTAAAGCCATGCTATATAATCATAATTACATATATCTAATGTGAACCAAGTTCCTATTGAATGTAACATAACATATTAATGATAACTGGCTTGACAATCTAGGTAGTCAAGCAAATAAGTTATCTCTAGCCCACCGTGACATCATATGAATACAAACTTAATTAGATGCAATTAAGATTATTGTAGAGAGGTCTTTGGGTGTGCTACATTTTATTGGTGGGTTTTATTTTGGCAAAGAAAGTCCATTGATTCATTTGTGTCTTCATATTCAAGTGTATCAAATGTATTTTGCTTGGCATTTTACAGTTATTTTGAACTCTATGTTCTTTAACTCTTTTAATGTTGATGTACTGTACATAAGATGCCCATACATTTGCAAGAAATTTCAATCAATGAGCAAAATCATGTCAAAGCCAAAATTTTATATACACAAGGTAATATTGTAACATTTTGGGTAAAAATAGAAAAGAGTTTAAAAAGCTATGGAATGAAATCAAATAGCTAATTGTGACATTTCCAACTCCTTGTCATAGAAAAAGGAAGGATTCAGCACCATTCTTCAGTTGTCCAAACAAAGGAATCATTTGCAAATAACTAAAAAAAATGATTTAAGATTATTTTTAATTAGTTTTAAATAAAATATAAACAAGTTGACCCAACTTCATCAGTTTCAAAGATGTCTCATATTAATAATAATTATTTATCTTTAAATGTCAATTTTAGACTTGTATGTTATTTTTGAGAAATCTGTATTTTTAATAAATAAATAATTATGTATGTATAAAATAATATTTAATAAATTTTAAAGAGAAGGGGGTGATATGTTCTGATACTTGCAAAGGGGATGATAATTCTGAAAAGGTTGAGAAACTGATCTAAACAGTCCTTTGAAGTTTTTTCATTTAGAAAATTAATTTATATAAAAAAATTTATGCATTGATAATTTCATTATAATAATCCCTTTTGTTTATGAAGGGTTAAACTTTTATTTCATTAAACTGAAAAATTTTTACATAAAGGTATATAGTAAAGCAGCATGAGTACATGCATATGTGCTATATACATATAAAATAAATTTTTTTTAATTCTTGACACTTACTTTAATGACTCAACAGGAAGTTTATTACTTGACATATTTAGTACTTTTAAAGCAATTGTACTAGAAAAGAAAGTCTTAAATGATGGAGGAACTATTACTTCTTTACTTTTTTTGGTAGAAAATTGATTTCGTGATAAATTTAAAACAGCCAATTTTTGAGTGCAACCTCTAAGAAGAGCTCCAAACACCTAAAAATATAACAATAAAAAAATAATTAAAATGGCTTTAATGAAATTTTCTAATGAAAATATATGAATTCTTTTAAAATTAACCATACATTGTAAATAATATAGGTTTTTATATATCACTAATCAAAATGTAAATAAAGAAGTATTGAAAATAGATATATTTTAATATAAAATATATTTATTTAAAAATATATTAGATATTTTTCTTTATATTTTCAAAATGTTTGCACCAAGAAAATCAAATATTTTAAAAAGTTAAAATTTTATATCAAGCTTAACTATGTAAATTTGAAATTCACTTTAGAAAAATTTAATGAATATTAACAGTTAGTATACAAAGATAATTAGTTTTAATTTTAAAAAATGTTTATATTTAAAGACTACCTTGTTCAAACAAATTTTAAATGTCTGTTTTTAACTTTGAAATGTTCCTGAAAATTAATTTCATTTGAAAAGAGATATGTGAATAGAAAACTTAGAAAATTACTAAACTTAGTCATTTGCATTTCTAACTTCTCATTCAAATTCCAGACACTGAGTTTCAGATAGACTCTTGGAGTATAATTAAAAGTTTCAGGGGCTGATTCTATTCTATAACTGATAACATTTTCATTAGAATGCATTTCTGACAATAAACATTCCCTCCACACACACAACAGGAACTATAAGGGGTTTTTACACACTTGTAAGATGTTTTGATTATCACCACTGTTTAGTCTAATTACTTGAATTGAATTACTGGGTTGCTTAAATAACTTCTTTGTAGCAGTTCTAATTAGTGATGCCACGAATATTCGGCTACTATTCGGTATTCGGCCACTTTTTTTAATATTCAGTATTTGTTTGGCCGAATGTTGCGTACTATTCGGCTGAATAACAAATAAATAAAAAAAGCACATATTACTCAAAAATATATTTATTTTAATCACAAATTATTACACTTAATATTTAAAATCTATCAGAGGTAAGTTGTGATGAATGAGAACAATTTTTTCAACATTTGTTGATAGCAAACGATTGCACTTTTCCTCATAAACTATACCTGCTTCTGAAAATAGCCTCTCACTACATACACTACTCCCAGGAGACGATAAATAAATCTTAGCGAATTCTGTCAGGCTTGGATACTGTTTTGCATTTGCTGACCACCACTTGTAAATGTCTGCTGTCCAATCTAGGTGAACAGTTTTCATATAAAAATCAATCTCATTTGCAATAGTACTTTTCTTCTCCACATCCTCATCATTTTGCATATTTTCTGTAGCAACTTCCTCAAAACAGTTCCAGAAACTGTCGTGTATTTCAATGGTTTTATCATTTTCATTGATATTTCTTTTCTTACGAAGTGGAGAAGAATCATCATTTTAGAAACTCTGAAAATTAGTTGTGATGAGTCGACCTCATCACAACTAATTTTCAGAGTTTCTAAAACGCCATGTTCAAGAAAAAACTCTGGAGATATCCAATGCACAGTGAAACTGAAGAAACTCTGGTTATTGTGCTGACACGTCCACATATCAGATGCCACTTATACTGCTGTTGCTCGCGAAATACTAGCTTCAATTTTAGAGCAAATTCTATTATATATATCAGGAATAATTTTCTCGGTCATGTAAGTGCAACCAGGTATTTTGTATTGAGGTACTGCCTTTTCCATAAGCCTTTTAAAGCCAACTCATTCAACAAGTGATAATGGTTTGTTGTCTAAGGCAATCATTTCACCAATTAAATAATGATATTTTATTGATTTCTTATGATTTTATTGATCATTAATATCCCATAACAATTTCCTTTTAGTTGTTTCCTTCAGAGTTAACTTTCTTTTCTGATGTACCTGGTACTGCCAGTATCTTGGAATTGGTAGAAGTAAGAGTACCATCATTTTTGCTGTCGCTTGCTGAGGGAGCAACAGTTAACATAGCATGTGGACTCAGCATGTTTGCTTTTAAGGTGGTTTTTCAAAGAAGTTGTAGCTGTAAACAAAAAACAAAAACATGAACACAATAATTAAACAATGAAAAATCTGACATCAAAGAAGGGAATTCCCGAACAGTACTAGCTTAAACTTGTATTATTCTGGCTTCACTTACGCCTCTGAATTTCAAAGATAATAAATAAAATGTATATTTAAAAATAGGACTTATTTATATCAAGTTTATCAACAAAATACTGTGTGTGAAATAAAGTACCAGGCAAAAAAAAACAAGAAATAAATTACAAGCGCTAAATACTAAATATGACTAAAATTGTTTCACTTAATTAATACGTAATAAGGTTTTACTTACTTGCTTTCTTTCCTTCTCCACTATGCGAGATCTTGATGTTACACAGCAAACACACAGCCAGTTTATTATCTTCACTACAAATCTCATAATATTCCCAAATATATGATTTTTTATTAAATGGTGCCATTTTGTAAAGCTTTTGACGAACAAACAGTGATATTTTTTTTAGTAATAAGGACTATTAGTAACACAATTTGATCTAACAATGAACAAATAATGCGTGTCATGACATGATCTACTTGCAAATAAAACAGATGCGCCCAAGGCATCGCTCTACTCATCGCAATGAGACAGGTTGTAACCTGTCATCCGTGAAATGTACACATATTTTGCCGAACATTTGGCACTTCAGCCGAGAGTGTAGCCAAATATTTGGTATTTGGCAAAATCACTATTCGTGGCATCTCTAGTTCTAATCATCTATTGATATGATTGGTTTTCAAGCTAAACTTGACAAAGCTACTAAAGTTGCAATTGCATGATGCAATCTAACAAGTTTAGACATATTCAAATATATTATAATTAAATAATTTCAAATAAAAATTTGTTTTTACATGTTAATGCTACACATTCCTTTGAAAATTTATTTATGAAAGTTTGTGTTAAGAGAATATTAATTAATATTATTGAATTTCTCAACAATGTGACACAAGGGTCAAATTTGAAAATTAGTTTAATAATCAACATGAAAAACATATACAGTTCACCTAATAAAGTGTAAGAAAAAGTAAATTTCACTGATCAATGGTTACATTGACCAGTGAAATTTGTTATATTCTTTCTTTCTATATATCTATACTAAAAGCATTCTGAAGATTGAGTTTTTAATTTCAAAGTGTTAAAAAAAATAACAATGTTCTAAAAAGTTTTACTTTAACAGATTGATATCACTTAAAATATCATTGACAAGTGTATTATGAAGTTAGATGTAAGAAATCTGATATTATAAAAGAAAAATATACTGACTTACCGTATCAAGTGCACATTCTGTACCAGATAAATCCAAATGTGTTAAAGCATTAGGCTGAGCAAGAAAATTATAGAGATTCTGAAATTATAAAAGTTAAACTTCAGAATGTTTATAAATAAATTTTAAAATACAATTTAAAACTAGTTTGGAATTAAAATTACTATCAGCTTTTCTATATTCAAAATTAATTAATTTGCAACAAAGAGTATTCTTATTTTACAACAACAAATGTTATTACATATAAAATATTATATAATATAAACGCATATCTAAAATTATATTGAATAATTGTGAAAATTAAAAGTTTTATCACAACAGTAATTCCAAAGAAACATTGGTATTTTCAAAATAAATAAAATTTAAAATTACATTCTTTACTTTGAATCTTACAAAAACAAACAATGTAGTTATCATATTTGTTCTATCTCAGAACCAAAAATGTTTCAAATTTCAGAGCACTACAAAACTTTAATAATATTTACACCAAAAACAATAAATACCAATAAAATTTATTTGAAAAAAATATTCAATTAAATTTCTGCTTGAATTAAACATATTTGGCCATATTCTGACCTATATAAACTAAAGGTTTAAACTGAATCTAAGGTTTCAGATATTAAAGGCATATTCTTATCTAATTTACATGTATATAAAACATGTTTTAAACTTGATGAAAATTAACTTGGCTTAACCTGACAGAGGACACATCGTTTGGCAATTCATAGGAGTCACTGCGTGTCACCTTGATCTGCATTTTAAATATTAATTTTTCTTAACAGTTTAACTTTGTTCACTTTTTTCTTTTAAATATTATTTCTCATTCTGTTTAGTAATTTAATAAACATATATATAAACATATGTTTACTTTGTAATCCTTAGTTAATTATTTATTAACATTTGAATTTACATGTTAAATTTTGAGGAAATTTTTCTAAGTATCTGAAAAATTCTAACTATTTAAAAAAACATAAACTATTAGAAATGATAAAAAATTATTTCTATTATAAAAAAGGTATGTCACTTCATGATTTAAAAAAATTATTTTTATTACATTTACATTACATTAACATTACAAATTTATGCAGAAGTCAAGGGTTGCTGTGGGTCACCATGACCCCAAAGAGCCATTATCTCTTAATTCATTCTGCGAAACTGAGTAATGACCATACATTCCGATAATAACAAAGAATATAGGAAGCTACCGTGAATCATATCAGTAAAACATAATTAACAATTCAGCAAATCATAATAAAAGGTGTGTGGGTCAGAGTGGGACAAGCTATCCCTCCTGGGCTAAACTGTCATAAAATTTAAGCTTAAAGAAAGTTTATAAAATGGTAAATATGATCTCAATTGCTTTAATTTTAAGTTGTGAACAAGGTTAACCAAATTACAAATATAGAAAAAGTGTAATATTAATTGATAGAAATAACTTGATATAAGATTTGAATGAACAGAAAATTTAATGATGATACCATTTTACAAAAGTAATTATTCTCCATTTAATTTTGTAACTTCAAAATTCAAAAATCCAGAATTCTGACATTCATAGTAGTACAGAGAGAACGATGAATACTGTATTATCATTTATTTAAGTTTTACTGCCAGCCAATTCCAAAAATGTATGCGAGCTTTAATAGCAATAAGTCAATCAGGTGTATCAAGAATTCTGGACAAGTATCGATTGATCTAGCTAAAAAGTAAATTTTGTAAAGACAGCATATACACATTCTAATGTATTTAGTGTTCACTATATTTTAATATTTTTTTCATTTTTATTGGAGATAACTTTATTTAATAATTATCCATGTTTTTTTATAATAAGGAACAGTTCTCAATGTACCATAATCTATAAAATGTAAAATATTAATAATAAGTTGAAGGTAATATTTATCATATATTTTTGTAATTATAATAGGAATAATTTCATTTATTGTTCAATAATCTTTCAAAATTATCAGTAATCAAAATAGAGTTTTATTATACAGTAGATGCATTAAAGAAACTACATGATTAACTTTACTTAAGTTTTTACTTGTATAACTACTAATTGTAAAGCTTTTTTACTTTAATTTTTTTGTCCTAATTCCTGGTTATGGGGACTTGATCCCTCTGATCAATTAAAATAAATAAATAAATAAAAATAAGTTAAAATAATTTTTAAATTCTTATTATTATTGTAAATAATAATTGTCAACCTAACTTACTAGAAATGACAGTAGCATTTATAAATTAAAGTTATGCTTTTTAAGTATGTAAAGAATTTTATTTTTGGTATTATGCATTCCTTTATATATGCACGCACACACACATATTTATACACTCATGTCCAAAAAATAAACATAATTATCTAATCTATGAATAAATCAAAAATTAACAAAATATGCAATGATAGTTACAGTTAGAATAGAATAGCACATAATTATAGGGTAAATATTAATATTCCAAACACCTCCAAATACTTTTTTTATGTTTCAAATGAAAATTTAACTTATATTAAGTACACTACAAAACTAAATTACTGTAAGATATAAAAATCTCAGTGTTTTTGTAAGAAAAGACAGAATTTATTCATATGAATATGATGCATGTTGAAATATTTATTACTTTTAATTTCTATGTACTTACGTTAATGTCTTCTTTGAAAACATTATCACTAAGATTGAGGTAGGTAAGAGTGGATGGCATGGCACGATTTAAAGATAATGCATGTGCTAAGGTATTTACACCCTTAGAAGTTAGTCCTGTCCTAGAAAGATTTAAATGAATGAGTCCCTTCTGCAATTTACCTACTGTTCCACTAAGATGTCCAGCACCTGAAATTTAAAAATTTTTATAATTTTGGTTTAATGTATATATAGCTTAAATTTTTATAAATTAACAACACATAATTAAATATAATAAAAATTATAAAAATACTGAAAAAAAACCACAGTGACTCAGAAAATAAAATGAATTAGCTTCTAATATTGTATTTATATACAATATTACAAGCTATTCATTAGAACATTAGTCTATTCAAAAAAGAAATGTGATTTAGTATCATATAAATTTTTCTTTCTAGATTATCCTCTTCAACTCATCTCATTTTATCCTACATTTACACTCAAATCAATATAATTATTTAATAATCCCATTTTTAAACTATTAATTTATTTTAAAGATGCTCTGAATTTAGCTGAATTTTAAAAAAAGACGAGTTTTAAAAAGCTTTAAAATCTAATTTTAGAATATGGATATGAGATAATTTTGCCCAGCTTTATTTAAACATTAAATAATATCTGAGGAGTAAAATTAAAATTTTGAAACTGACCAATAAGTCAGAATGATAAATGATATATTAAAAAATGGATAAATGTTAAAATTAGAGATGGAATTTTTAAAATGGTACAGCCAAAAATAAACTAAATTTTTAATAAAACTTTTATTATATTAGTAGTATAGATATTTACTTTCAAAATAAGCACCATCTTCAGCTACACACTTCTGCCAATGTTCATACAACTTATTAAAATTTAATTGTCTTGCAGTCCATTCTGTTTAACCTCATTCAGTGTAATCGTTGCAATACTTCACTTCTAAGATTTTAATCTATGATTCTTCAATAAAAGTTTATTTTGGTGAAAACATAAAAGTCTGGGAAACAAGGTTTGTTGAATGATGAACAGTTATTTGATGTTTTGCCAGATGTTTGCTATACAACAATGTACCAGAGCATTGTTGAATGAAGAACCCAGATTTTTTCTTGTCATAGATAAGGCTGTTTTTGTCTTATTGTATCATGGAGGTAACCAATAATGTCAATATAATGTTCCTTATTAGTAGACCTACCATCAAACAACTTGAATTGCACTAGGTATTTCACATCGAAAAAGCACTGTCATGATTGCACTCAAGGAAATAATTCAGAATGGGCTGCACAACTGTTTTAATAAATGTACAAACACTAACAGAAGTGTGTAGCTGCAGATGATGCTTATTTTGAATATGGTCTTTTGTAAATACTTGCATATTAACATAATAAAAGTTATATCAAGAGTTTGGTTTAAATTCCACCATTTATATCTATCAATCATAAAAAAATTTAAGTCCAAAAACTGGTTGTTATGAGAACAAATTTAAATAATAAAGAAAAGTTTCAAAATTAGAATAATTTTAAAATGCTTTAATTTTTATGTTATATTGTGTATATAACATGAAGTTAACATGTAAATCATCTTAAGATTATATAAGAACATATATTGATAAGAAGCATTTATTTTTATATATATAATTTTTCTGAATAAAAGTATTGTTTTTTATTCAAAATATTACTCTAGTTTGTGTTCATTTCTATTAAGGGCATTTCATATTCATACAAACATTATTTCTGAAGATTTGTTCTTTAACTCAAAAATCCCCAGAACCACACTATAAACACAAAATTTTTAATAATTACTTTATTAAAATTGTTTACTTTATCATGATAAAGTAAACTATTTCAATAAATGATCAAATATTTAAAAAAATGGAAGCTAACAGCATTTTTATATCACGTTTGTGATTTAATGACAGAATACATAAAGACCTATCTAAGTTATGATTTTGTGAAAACAACAAAATTTCTACTGAAGTGTAAATGTTACCATTTTACATGATATAGCATAATTTTTAGGATTGTCGTGTTTCTGATTTGATTTTTACTAATATCAACTTAAAAAAGGTCTAAGTCTATGTTTACATTATAGATGTCCAATGCAACAGTAAGACACCATAAAGAGATCAAACAAATTTGATCAGAAACTGGTAAAAACTAGAAAAACACAAATGATTTAAACACTTCTTAAAAAAATAAATGAAACTGAAGAAAATTTTTCTTCACCAGATAAGGGAAAATATCCTGAATTTCATTCAAAAGATTAATCCTATTGTCACTGCTTTGACTGTAGATGGCTGAGTTCATTCTATATTGTGCTGACTGGAAGAAAAGTTGCTACATTGATTTTTGCTAATTGAATGAATACTGTTTGTTGGCATTGCTTAATTAAGAGTCTTAATAATTTTGTGTAAATGAAAAAAAACTAGAATAAAGCAAATCAAAGTTTAAAAGTTTAAGTGGTGAACAGACAATACCAATAGTTAATAACAACTTTAGTTTGTGTTCATATCATACAATGAAAAGCATGAAGTGAAAAATATTACTTTTGAGGATAGAGTAAAAGAGTTTTCAAAGGAAAGCTTCCATAATGATAATAGACACCTGTTCTGCATTCTTTGCAATATTGTTTTAATCACATCAGGAAAGATTCATTATAAAAACATTTGAAGTCCAAGAAGATAGTATTATCTGTGAGGTTTAGAGGAAATTCATCAAAAACATGAATGAAAGAAGCTGGTAAAAAAAAGCTAATTTTGTGACTGCTGTTACAATAGAAAGTAGTGACTTATAAGGTAATTATGTTTTACATATTTTACTTGTATAATTGTGCCAAAGAATTACTTTATTACTTAAGAAATGCAAAGAACAACAGTCACTGTTGTTCTTTGGCACATAATAAGAATATTTATATCTGTACAGTACCTTAACTTGGAAGTTGTAAATGCCATAACAGTTTTACAATCAATAGTCAGAAATCTGCACAAACATGAAGTCAAACCATGTATCAGAATAGTGCTATGTATATATAAAAAGAAAAAACATTTGAAACATTGAAAATATTATTTCCAAACTGTGTTCATACGATGTGCAACATTAGTACATTTGGCAAGCTCATTTTACCACAGTCAACAAAGTTGTAGTATATACAAAGGCAACCATTAAATATTGCTCCAGTAGGAAAATGAGATATCTCCAGCTTTTCAATAATCATGTGAAAGAAAAAATGCTTCTTCCAAAACTTGTTGTGGTTCAGCAAAATATATGGTTTGTGACAGTTAGTTACTGTACCAGTCACTTTGAAATTTACAATAATTTCATAGAAATGAACATAAAATCACTCATGCAACAGTTATGTTGAAAGAATTAGAAGAAATACTTAATAGTAAGTTTCTTTCAAAATATATGAGATTTATTGCTGAATATGCTTCTAGATTGTATAGTCACTCACAATCTGCTTTGAAGCTTGTAAAGTGGGAATTCACCAAGAAAATGATAAAATTAGAGTGAGATATGCTAAATCGATATCACGACTGAAGAGAAATATTCTTGTTCTTCACAAAGAAGCAAATTCTTGCAAAAAGTATTTTTGAAAAATGTCAGTTGGAAAAGTTTGTTTAATATTATCTTAATATGTTCAACAATGCTGGTTATTCAATCCAAGGTCTTGCTACTGTTTCAAGTCAAGATATACATTTTATTAGCCAGGTATACAGTTACTGAAGGTTTNAAGTGGAAATCAAATACAGTCGACCCCCCATAACACTGTTGATTATTCCGTTTTATATGAATTCCATGTTATACAAGTCACTTAGATTTTACAAATACGTGTGCTGGGCTGTGAACGGCTCACACATTTGTAAAATCTAAGTGACTCGTACAACATGGAATTCATATAAAATGGAATAATCAACAGTGTTATAGGGGGGAGTTGACTGTATAACGTGTATTCAAAAGAAATTTTACTGTATTTAATTATAGCCTTTACATAGCCCAAGAATTTGGCTTATTATTTGATGTGTTTATTATATAATGGGCTATGGTTGTTGATGTTTATATGTAATATGTCTGAACACAAGTTTGGAAAATGTGTGATCACAAGCAACACTAAGGGTCAAGTTATAAACTCTGTAATGTAACTGTATGGTTGTACTGTATTCGGTAAGAAAAGTTTGAATTGACCAAACTTACGGTAGGGATATGGCGAATTGACGAACTGCACATGCGCTAAGTCAGTCGCTATACAATCGGAAGTTGTGCAGGAAGAAACAAATTGGTTGAAACATATCTTTTGACTGACAATGCTACTTCTGAACAACATAAAATTTTAAGATAAGAATTACTTTGGTCATAAAAAAATAGAAAAATGAATAAATAATTATAGTTTTAGATCTGGCAACATCAGCCAATGATTTTGTGCATTCTCACGATGGACTGCTTCGTAAGCCATAAAAAAAAGTTTGTTCCATAAAGGATAAGGAAACAGCCTTACTGTATTTTATAACTATTGCTATAGATATTCAGTGTAGCAAACATTTACGAATACAGATATGGTTATGCTACAGAGTTTATAACTTGATCCTAAGATGCTAGCAGAATGAGTGCTAAACACAGACTGATGGCGCATACTCACAATCCGGGGACTTCACCTCTCCTCATCACTCGTTATGCGAAACATCACTCATTAAGCAAGTCATTTTTTCACAATTTATTTTGCTCATTATGCAAAATACTCATTATGTCAGGTGCTTGTTAAGTGAGGTGCCACTGTACATATTACATATAAATTGAAATTTACCTTCCTTCTAGATGATCAAAATCTTGGAGAGACAATTCTATAGCATATCAGACACTCAAAAAGAATTTAGTATTTTGTTAAATTTATTTTGCCAGAGATACTCTGATTTTGGTTTTTTACAATATTTAGTTATTTCCAGGTGTAAATATTGCTTTAATCTGTTCAGTGAATTTAAAGCTTGTGCAGATGAGCAGACGATTTAATTAACTTAAAAAATACTTTTAGCGCTAATAATTTTTGAAAGCTTATTAAACTAAATCATTTTACTACTGTAAATCAATAATTATGAAATTGTGATTATATACTTGCAAAGTAATCTTATGACAATATAGTATTTCAATTATTTATTTTCTGAAATATTTTGTACTATTACCAAATGTAACTAAATAATTTATTAGTAAAATTTTACTATTGCAATTCATTGATGCCATACAGCTTTTTGAAAAACAAAATTGCAATACATCAATGACATACCTAAAAGGAGAACATCATTATAATTATGGAGATATATGTAATGGATATGCTTTACATAAAATCAAAAATTATGCATAGAATTTCTACAATACATTCCATTTGTTTTTAAAAATGTAACATTGTATGATGCCACTTTAAAGCTGGTATTCATCTTTGTGTATATCTTATAAAAGAAAATCCTTGTCAACAAGCCAAGATATTTAACTTTCAGAAATGCTTTTAAAATATTTTATTGACACCTTCCAATATTAACTGTAATAATTATATTACAAAATTAACAAAAATTTTAAACCATTAAAATTTCAAATAATTTAAAATTTAAAAGTAATCTTTTCAATTTAACAAATTACTTAAAAATAACGTAAAATACAGTGTGTCTTAGTCTTTGTGCATTTAAAACTGAATAATTTAAGTTCTATCCACAAAAAAAAAAAATAACAATCTGAAAAATGCTTTAGAAAAGTAATTTGTCTTACAATACAATGAGAATTTGTGAAAGCAAAATTGAAAACTGCTGATATAAAAATTACATGTAAATAATTTTTTTTTGTGAAATAATAACTAAAAATAAATAAATGCACATATAGATAACAGAAAACATTTAACAATAACTTTTTCAACAGTTTTTCAATCATCTTCAGCTAAAATAATTTAATAAACTGATTATGATTAAATATTTTTTTATTACCTCAAATTTAGCACTGCATTCATTTATTTTTTGATTTTATCAGAATGATGACAAGTTTTGTAAACATTTTAAAATAAAAAGAATGACAATTACAAAACTTTTTTCTTAAAATATTACATATAAGCAATAATTTAAACAACAGTAATTATTAAAACTTTATCCTATTATTTTATACATTTTCAATATTTACCTTTATCTTCAATCAAATTGTTTGATAGATCTAACGTATGAAGGGGAGTATTTGCATTAGAAATTAATGCTAAAGATAGTTTATGAGCAAAGTCTCTGTAAAGAAATGCAATTAATTAATTTAAAAAACTGATATCAAAATTCTGTTTTGCATAGAAGTACACTTTAAAAATCTTAATATATTTAAGTTTTAATTACATTAATTATATTTTATTATTTTAAGTTAATTATTTCTATAAAAATCAACTACAAACTATATTAATCAGCATTAACAAAGTCTGTAGCTTAGAGACTATGTTATCGTTTTAGCTTTTGAGTCATGTGTGCTTATTGCCACTTTCACTCCTCCCTACACCCATTATCTTGGTATTACTCAGCTGTGATTTTTTCCACTCTATGTTACTCTAATGTCTTTGTCATTCTGCTATAATTCGTGCTGACAATATGTCCTGCCCATTTAAAGTTTGCGATTTTTGTGTGTCTAATAATAAAGTTTCACAAACACTGATACCTATAGAAGCAGAAAAACTAAAAACACATTTTTAGTTNAGAAGCATTTATTTTTATATATATAATTTTTCTGAATAAAAGTATTGTTTTTTATTCAAAATATTACTCTAGTTTGTGTTCATTTCTATTAAGGGCATTTCATATTCATACAAACATTATTTCTGAAGATTTGTTCTTTAACTCAAAAATCCCCAGAACCACACTATAAACACAAAATTTTTAATAATTACTTTATTAAAATTGTTTACTTTATCATGATAAAGTAAACTATTTCAATAAATGATCAAATATTTAAAAAAATGGAAGCTAACAGCATTTTTATATCACGTTTGTGATTTAATGACAAAATACATAAAGACCTATCTAAGTTATGATTTTGTGAAAACAACAAAATTTCTACTGAAGTGTAAATGTTACCATTTTACATAATATAGCATAATTTTTAGGATTGTCGTGTTTCTGATTTGATTTTTACTAATATCAACTTAAAAAAGGTCTAATCTAAGTCTATGTTTACATTATAGATGTCCAATGCAACAGTAAGACACCATAAAGAGATCAAACAAATTTGATCAGAAACTGGTAAAAACTAGAAAAACACAAATGATTTAAACACTTCTTAAAAAAATAAATGAAACTGAAGAAAATTTTTCTTCACCAGATAAGGGAAAATATCCTGAATTTCATTCAAAAGATTAATCCTATTGTCACTGCTTTGACTGTAGATGGCTGAGTTCATTCTATATTGTGCTGACTGGAAGAAAAGTTGCTACATTGATTTTTGCTAATTGAATGAATACTGTTTGTTGGCATTGCTTAATTAAGAGTCTTAATAATTTTGTGTAAATGAAAAAAAACTAGAATAAAGCAAATCAAAGTTTAAAAGTTTAAGTGGTGAACAGACAATACCAATAGTTAATAACAACTTTAGTTTGTGTTCATATCATACAATGAAAAGCATGAAGTGAAAAATATTACTTTTGAGGATAGAGTAAAAGAGTTTTCAAAGGAAAGCTTCCATAATGATAATAGACACCTGTTCTGCATTCTTTGCAATATTGTTTTAATCACATCAGGAAAGATTCATTATAAAAACATTTGAAGTCCAAGAAGATAGTATTATCTGTGAGGTTTAGAGGAAATTCATCAAAAACATGAATGAAAGAAGCTGGTAAAAAAAAGCTAATTTTGTGACTGCTGTTACAATAGAAAGTAGTGACTTATAAGGTAATTATGTTTTACATATTTTACTTGTATAATTGTGCCAAAGAATTACTTTATTACTTAAGAAATGCAAAGAACAACAGTCACTGTTGTTCTTTGGCACATAATAAGAATATTTATATCTGTACAGTACCTTAACTTGGAAGTTGTAAATGCCATAACAGTTTTACAATCAATAGTCAGAAATCTGCACAAACATGAAGTCAAACCATGTATCAGAATAGTGCTATGTATATATAAAAAGAAAAAACATTTGAAACATTGAAAATATTATTTCCAAACTGTGTTCATACGATGTGCAACATTAGTATATTTGGCAAGCTCATTTTACCACAGTCAACAAAGTTGTAGTATATACAAAGGCAACCATTAAATATTGCTCCAGTAGGAAAATGAGATATCTCCAGCTTTTCAATAACAATCATGTGAAAGAAAAAATGCTTCTTCCAAAACTTGTTGTGGTTCAGCAAAATATATGGTTTGTGACAGTTAGTTACTGTACCAGTCACTTTGAAATTTACAATAATTTCATAGAAATGAACATAAAATCACTCATGCAACAGTTATGTTGAAAGAATTAGAAGAAATACTTAATAGTAAGTTTCTTTCAAAATATATGAGATTTATTGCTGAATATGCTTCTAGATTGTATAGTCACTCACAATCTGCTTTGAAGCTTGTAAAGTGGGAATTCACCAAGAAAATGATAAAATTAGAGTGAGATATGCTAAATCGATATCACGACTGAAGAGAAATATTCTTGTTCTTCACAAAGAAGCAAATTCTTGCAAAAAGTATTTTTGAAAAATGTCAGTTGGAAAAGTTTGTTTAATATTATCTTAATATGTTCAACAATGCTGGTTATTCAATCCAAGGTCTTGCTACTGTTTCAAGTCAAGATATACATTTTATTAGCCAGGTATACAGTTACTGAAGGTTTCCTGTATCTTTGGCTAATGCAAAAGAAGCTTTTCGAATTTCAGCAATTTTTTTGTAGGCAATATTTCTATCATTTCACTACAAGCCTTTCAGCTTGTAGTGAAAAAACTTAATACTTGAAATGTGTACATGAGATAGTTGAATCCATCTCAACTGTAAAGTTATGAAAAACACCAGCACTTTCTGAGAAATTTCATATTCTTTTCAATTTGGCAGCAAAATATTTAGGTCTTCCTACAAACTCTGTGGTTCTTGGTGTGAAGAAAGCCTTTTCCCAATATAACAAGCATTCACCTCTCAAAGGTAATAATGTCAGAAAAAGATGACAATTTGCAATAAAAATCTAAAAAGACTTTGATTTATAGCCTGTGAGTTATGATTGAGTATGATAGATTAAAGTATAATTAGGATTTATGAATTTACAATACAAAATAAAGTTTTTTGGTAAAAAAAAATTTATGCACATTTTATGTTTTACAGTTGTGTGAAGTTCAGCACAAAAAAATTGTACTTGTAATTAAAAAAATTCCATAAAATTTTATAATTTTCAGCACACAAAAAATAGGCCTTTGCTTATATAGTTAATAACAACAATTAATGATTAAACAATGAATAAATGAAATAATGATTAAACAAAAAATATGAGGTTTTCTTGCAGTGAAAAATTTAAATTCTTAAAACACTTTTTAAGAATACTTTTTAGCCTTTTACTCTACTATAGACAAAAATTCAAGTTGATTTGAACATAATTTTTCAAACAATTAGGAGCTGGATTACATAACATACAATATAATTTGGCATAATCATCTTATTTAACCAATTAATTTAATTAAATAATTTATAAGTCTTATGATAATGTAAATCCAGCTCTAGTTGTTTGAATAATTAAAAATTTGAACTGGTTGGAATATATGACAGTGGTTCAACTTCTGTCTTGAATTTCAGTAATGGGGATGAAGATGTATATAGTACATAGTCTCAACACTATACCTTCCAGTACTTTTCCATCTCACTTATTCTTTTTGACTAATGTTTTTGGCTTCTTTTATAGGCCTTCTTTTAGGTCTGTCAGGAATTCACTGTTCAACTGTTGTAATTTGAAATGCCTACAGGTACAATGATGTATTATGAAGATAATAAATTTTTAATTTTGTATTTAAAAAAGTTAAAATATTATGTATGTGGGGCTGTGTATTAATAAATACATTATATATAGATCCATCTCATAAATCCTGCAATGTTTAAAATATTATCTTCTATGTAAATTTATGTATTATGGGCCCTTGTTGAATTTTCATTTTTGGATCTTCAAAAAATAACTTCTGTGCCACTGATAAAGATTCACTGTCCTTGTGACTTATAAAGGTTCTTTCTAAAGTGATTGAACTTAGTTTCAGCTGAGATACATTTAATAGCACATAGTCCGAATTTATGTTTCTTTCTTCAGAAGCATAAACTGGGATTAGAAGAAGAATGTTTCTAGAAGAAAGACTATGTTTCTTTCTTTTCTAAAGAAACATAGTCTGTGGAAAGGGACTGTTTCTTTCTTTTCTAAAGAAAGAAACAGTCCCTTTCCACAGACTGACACCTTTCCCACTATTTTGGCAACACTGCTATGCCTACAGAATAGTCTTTTGGATGATATCAGAACCACTGCATAATGAACTCTCTGTATTCAGCATTCTGAGTGAATCTCCTGTCTCCCAAGGCTTCTTTCATAGAACAAAACAGGTGACAACTGCATGATAACAGATTCAGACTATAGCCCAATGATCCAAAATTTCCCAACCAAATCTATACATTTCCTCCACTGTTCTCAGGGCTGTGCACCTACATTAAATAAAAGACTTGGTCTTCTGTAAGCAAAGCATCATTGCCAAAACAATGCAAGAAAGAAGGAAGCATATCTAGAGAAAGATATATAAATTTTGACTATGTAACACATACAGTTCCATCCCCATTACTGAAATTCTGAACAGAAGTTGAACACCTCATAACGATATAAATATGCCAGGAGAAAGCTTGAAGTCATCTAAAAACACAGGGGTCATGGATGTACAGCATCCATGAGATGGCATCTGTAAGGTTATAACTTAATATAGTGTGGAAGTAAAGATCAAATCAGAGGTCCAGGCAGTGGAATTAGTAGTTCATTTGCAAATGTTTTACCATTATACTACCTGGACCAAATGTAATCTGGTTACAGTCCTTTGAAGGCTTAGTTATTCCTTAGAAGGAATTATAAAAAGAACTATATTTGTAAATTTGGGAGATCAATTAAAATATATTTAAAAAGGTGTGTGTATGTAATTTCAAAAAACTTTCAAAAGAAAAGTTGAGTTTAAAATAATGAATATAGTAAAAATTACACTGATAGAAATACACAGTGGTAGAAATACATAATAATAACGTGAACGTTCTACTAGAGAGTTCATGTCATTATTGTGTATTTCTACCACTAAAGAGGAACTGTTAATTGATGCAGTTCGAAATGCATATGGTGTAAGTACATCTCTTCATTAAACAATAGTACACTATAGTTTGAAACATCCAGTTTTTTGTTTGAAATAGTTTAAAACCTGAAGCATGCCCCTAAATGAGGCTGAAAACATTTGTGTTGTAATAAAAGTTATTGCTTGAAAGAAGTAAGGAAGGTTGCTTCTTGTTTGCTATAACTCAAAGTAAATTATAATAAATTTGATTTATCCAACAATTTGATTATATTATATATGTGTGTGTATTAAGGAACACACATTTACCATAAAACTATTGTTAAGGGAGCTAAATTATAAATATCTTTATGAAATACAATGGATTCTGCTTAACTGGGACACATTGGGACTAATTCATTTCAGCCCAATACGCAGCTACCCCAATTAAATGAACTAATAATAAATTGTACAATAAAATATGTAATACGTAGGTAAATAAATAAGTAGGTAAAAAATAATGATTAGATACCTATTTTAATGCTTTATTAAACCAAAATACAGAAAATATTTGTACTATAAATTTGCCAGACTCACAATGATAAATAACTGATTTGTATAATGCTAGTGTTGCCAAATATTAGTAGTGATGTAAACAAAGGTTGACCATTCGATCTGTTCCTGATCGAACAATTTTTCCTTCCTTTCTTTTTAGTTAGAACATGTTCTAACTAAAAATGGAGAAAGAAAAGGGTTTGTCCAAAAATCATTTTACAGTCTTCCTTTGAGCACAGTTTCCTTTACTTGGAGATGGGCCACTTCGGTGGGAGTATCTATAGAATCTGCCAGCTCGATGCTGGTTTCAACAATCGGATGGCTGCTGTCTGAATCTAGACATAATTATGCATGCAATACCTTCCAAGGAAACTCTAGCTGTCTTCCAACTCAGTCCAGAGACCTCAAAAAATTGTCCGGCAACGTTTGTCCCTTCGCTTTTAAGGGGATTGTCCAGTCCAATCCAGAACAGGGTCAGTAACTCGCATTCATATCTGCCTCAGATGAAATCCCCGTGTGATACATCCCGCTATGCTGACCCCCTCCGGAAAAACCAAATTGCCAGAGCAAGACAAAATCGCTTTGTCTCTGTCAATCGTTAGGCCTACATGACATTAGTGTACGTAGTGCCTACATATTTTTGGAAGATTACTAAAATATATAAAAAATTGCTAAATTCCTTTTCTGCTACTGTCCCAATTAAGTGATTAAATTATGCATTAATTTATTAGTTTGGTTTCCTTTCTTTGAGATTTGGCCCAATAAAGCGGCTGCCCCGATTAACCGGCATCCCAATTAAGTGGAATCAATTGTATTCATAAACATTTTCAGCTTACAATTTTAAAAATTCAATTTTCTAGAGAATATCACTATATTAAAAATATATCTTCAATTTTAAGCTATTATAGAAATTCAAAATCAGTTTTTGAATAAAAGAAAAAATCATAATTTAAAATAATTCTATAAAACGGATTTCAATTATCCTTGCCAATAACATTAAAAAAATCTTTCCATAAATTGATAGTAACTATTATATTAATAAACTAATTATCCTATTAATTCAAACTACTGACATACTACTAGTAATTGGAAAGATTAAATGAAGACAACTAAGATAAAAATACAGTAAGACCCACTTAACGCTGATTTAATATAATGCAGTCTGCTCAAAAAAAAAAAAAAAAAAAAAAAAAAAAAAAAAAAAAAAAAAAAAAAAAAAAAAAAAAAAAAAAAAAAAAAAAAAAAAAAAAAAAAAAAAAAAAAAAAAAAAAAAAAAAAAAAAAAAAAAAAAAAAAAAAAAAAAAAAAAAAAAAAAAAAAAAAAAAAAAAAAAAAAAAAAAAAAAAAAAAAAAAAAAAAAAAAAAAAAAAAAAAAAAAAAAAAAAAAAAAAAAAAAAAAAAAAAAAAAAAAAAAAAAAAAAAAAAAAAAAAAAAAAAAAAAAAAAAAAAAAAAAAAAAAAAAAAAAAAAAAAAAAAAAAAAAAAAAAAAAAAAAAAAAAAAAAAAAAAAAAAAAAAAAAAAAAAAAAAAAAAAAAAAAAAAAAAAAAAAAAAAAAAAAAAAAAAAAAAAAAAAAAAAAAAAAAAAAAAAAAAAAAAAAAAAAAAAAAAAAAAAAAAAAAAAAAAAAAAAAAAAAAAAAAAAAAAAAAAAAAAAAAAAAAAAAAAAAAAAAAAAAAAAAAAAAAAAAAAAAAAAAAAAAAAAAAAAAAAAAAAAAAAAAAAAAAAAAAAAAAAAAAAAAAAAAAAAAAAAAAAAAAAAAAAAAAAAAAAAAAAAAAAAAAAAAAAAAAAAAAAAAAAAAAAAAAAAAAAAAAAAAAAAAAAAAAAAAAAAAAAAAAAAAAAAAAAAAAAAAAAAAAAAAAAAAAAAAAAAAAAAAAAAAAAAAAAAAAAAAAAAAAAAAAAAAAAAAAAAAAAAAAAAAAAAAAAAAAAAAAAAAAAAAAAAAAAAAAAAAAAAAAAAAAAAAAAAAAAAAAAAAAAAAAAAAAAAAAAAAAAAAAAAAAAAAAAAAAAAAAAAAAAAAAAAAAAAAAAAAAAAAAAAAAAAAAAAAAAAAAAAAAAAAAAAAAAAAAAAAAAAAAAAAAAAAAAAAAAAAAAAAAAAAAAAAAAAAAAAAAAAAAAAAAAAAAAAAAAAAAAAAAAAAAAAAAAAAAAAAAAAAAAAAAAAAAAAAAAAAAAAAAAAAAAAAAAAAAAAAAAAAAAAAAAAAAAAAAAAAAAAAAAAAAAAAAAAAAAAAAAAAAAAAAAAAAAAAAAAAAAAAAAAAAAAAAAAAAAAAAAAAAAAAAAAAAAAAAAAAAAAAAAAAAANATAAACAGCATGCATATCCATTTCTAATTGATAGCAACATGCTTACTGTAGTTCAATTATTATTTAATCACTTAATTTAATATCTCATGATTTTTGACAATCATGGTTATTAACAATGTTATTGACACAAAAATTTCAAACAAAGTCTAATTAAATCATATTGAACAATCAAAATTATTTTTGATAGTTGTTTATTAATTTATAAATTCAATACATACTAATAAAAGTTTGCACATTGTCAATATTTTTAGATAAAACTAAATGATATATTTATTTAAATGTACATAAAACATACTTTAAACAATCACAACTTTACTAATACTATTTGAAATGAAAAAACAAACATGTAAAACATTGTTATTTCACAAAAATAATTTTTTGTAATTTAAAATTATTTTATATAGTATTAAATACATAGAAATAAACATATAATACAACCTTGAGTGATTTTTGCTATAATTCCACAAAGGCTATTGATTCCTACAAAATAAAATTTTGTTTAAGTATAATACTTTATTAAACAAATATGATAAACAGATTTATTATTATATTAATGATATACTTCCAATATAACTGTAATACATTTAATGTAAGTACTTAAAAAAAATATATTTATTTATTTATTATTAATTATTTCTAACTTTAATATTGAGATTCTTTCTTGAAAACCTGATGGAAAAATTTCTTAATGCATTCCTGTATTTAAACTTACAGCTTTAAATTTCATTTTAACAAAAATATTAATTTCTGACAGTTAATCAACAACAGATATACGAAGAAATATTACAGCCATTAATTTTTGGTGTCTTATGTTAAATCTATTATCACAAAAAATATAATGAAAAATATATGAAAAGAATCATTTTGAAAATAGTTTTGTTCAATAACTTCCATTACATTTAAGCAAAACTTTATATATATATTTTTACATAATTTAAATAAAAAAAACTGTAAGATATAACAATGAAAACTTCTAATAATTTTTAATTTCTAACAATTTTTAAAAAATTTATTATTATATGTTTAAAAAAAACTAAAAATGAAATTGTTACAGGAAATTTAATTAAACATTTCCAAGTCATACATCAATTGAATTCTTAATGAAAACAGTAATTAATTTTATTTGAAATATTCTAATACATATTAGAAAACAGAAAACAACACATTTAGTAAGTGAAAATTTGTTTTTATTTCCATGATCCTATAATACAGCATTAATAAAACTTATAGAAAATATTTTAAATTTATTATTTATTCTCATACCATATTGCTTTAATCTGTTCAGTGAATTTAAAGCTTGTGCAGATGAGCAGACGATTTAATTAACTTAAAAAATACTTTTAGCGCTAATAATTTTTGAAAGCTTATTAAACTAAATCATTTTACTACTGTAAATCAATAATTATGAAATTGTGATTATATACTTGCAAAGTAATCTTATGACAATATAGTATTTCAATTATTTATTTTCTGAAATATTTTGTACTATTACCAAATGTAACTAAATAATTTATTAGTAAAATTTTACTATTGCAATTCATTGATGCCATACAGCTTTTTGAAAAACAAAATTGCAATACATCAATGACATACCTAAAAGGAGAACATCATTATAATTATGGAGATATATGTAATGGATATGCTTTACATAAAATCAAAAATTATGCATAGAATTTCTACAATACATTCCATTTGTTTTTAAAAATGTAACATTGTATGATGCCACTTTAAAGCTGGTATTCATCTTTGTGTATATCTTATAAAAGGAAATCCTTGTCAACAAGCCAAGATATTTAACTTTCAGAAATGCTTTTAAAATATTTTATTGACACCTTCCAATATTAACTGTAATAATTATATTACAAAATTAACAAAAATTTTAAACCATTAAAATTTCAAATAATTTAAAATTTAAAAGTAATCTTTTCAATTTAACAAATTACTTAAAAATAACGTAAAATACAGTGTGTCTTAGTCTTTGTGCATTTAAAACTGAATAATTTAAGTTCTATCCACAAAAAAAAAAAATAACAATCTGAAAAATGCTTTAGAAAAGTAATTTGTCTTACAATACAATGAGAATTTGTGAAAGCAAAATTGAAAACTGCTGATATAAAAATTACATGTAAATAATTTTTTTTTGTGAAATAATAACTAAAAATAAATAAATGCACATATAGATAACAGAAAACATTTAACAATAACTTTTTCAACAGTTTTTCAATCATCTTCAGCTAAAATAATTTAATAAACTGATTATGATTAAATATTTTTTTATTACCTCAAATTTAGCACTGCATTCATTTATTTTTTGATTTTATCAGAATGATGACAAGTTTTGTAAACATTTTAAAATAAAAAGAATGACAATTACAAAACTTTTTTCTTAAAATATTACATATAAGCAATAATTTAAACAACAGTAATTATTAAAACTTTATCCTATTATTTTATACATTTTCAATATTTACCTTTATCTTCAATCAAATTGTTTGATAGATCTAACGTATGAAGGGGAGTATTTGCATTAGAAATTAATGCTAAAGATAGTTTATGAGCAAAGTCTCTGTAAAGAAATGCAATTAATTAATTTAAAAAACTGATATCAAAATTCTGTTTTGCATAGAAGTACACTTTAAAAATCTTAATATATTTAAGTTTTAATTACATTAATTATATTTTATTATTTTAAGTTAATTATTTCTATAAAAATCAACTACAAACTATATTAATCAGCATTAACAAAGTCTGTAGCTTAGAGACTATGTTATCGTTTTAGCTTTTGAGTCATGTGTGCTTATTGCCACTTTCACTCCTCCCTACACCCATTATCTTGGTATTACTCAGCTGTGATTTTTTCCACTCTATGTTACTCTAATGTCTTTGTCATTCTGCTATAATTCGTGCTGACAATATGTCCTGACCATTTAAAGTTTGCGATTTTTGTGTGTCTAATAATAAAGTTTCACAAACACTGATACCTATAGAAGCAGAAAAACTAAAAACACATTTTTAGTTTTTCTGCTTCTATAGGTATCAGTGTTTCTATCAGATTAATCCACATACTCTTCAAGGTTATCTTATTTTCAAAGTTTTGTAGCGTTTTCTTCTCCAAGTCATTACAGAATGTAGAAATATATTCTGATTTATCCAATATTCTACAACACTTAAATGTTCCAAATTTTCAAATGATATCTAAGCAGTTATATATTACTAATTTTTATTTTGAAAATTATTAAGTTACATTATGGTTTTAGCTAATTGCTTTAAACTAGCAATTTTATCAATGATAAAAAAAAATATATTGATATTAAAAATGTATATGTATGTGTCACAATTTATTAATTGATTAATCAATAAATTAAAAAAAAAAGCAAAAAGAAAAGAATTGCTAGATATATAATTTAAATTTGCAATCTTTGCAGACAAAAATAAATACATTAAATGTTATTTGAATATTCTGAATCAAATTTATAATAAATATATAGTAAATTAAACCAGCAATATTCAAACTATTTTATATGAAATGTGAGATTCTGTAGACAATTTATAAATTCTCTCTAAGCAAGTAACATACAATTCAATTATAAATTTGATAATATAACATTACACAGTTTGGAAGAAAGTTCTTTAGAATTATGTTTAGAAAATTAGACTGATTAATTTCTTAAAAATTTTATCTATCAAACAAAACTTTATTAGCAAAAAGGAAGTTTCCCTGTTGCAGAGGGTAATACATATTTTGAATAAAAATTTACAAAGGTACTGTAGCAGCTTACAAATTATCAAATTTATACACATAAATACAGTAGGTACCATGTAATCCTGTGTAACATAAACAAAGAATACAATTTTATTGGAAGTAATGATATAGATACAATTGACTTTTATTCAATGTTGAAATATATTGAGTGGGTTTTTTAGTTTTTTATTATTTCTATGATTTTCATGAAATAGTTATATAGATAATAAAGGGCTTTTTTATTATGGTTTTTTAAGTTATTTCTGAAATTGAGAGATGACTACACTGAAGAATACACGTGATATTGTATGAGTCTTGTGTATTTGCAAAGCTTTGACAATTTTGTAGTAGATGTTGCATTGAGAAATCATCGAATTTGCACCAGAAGCATTGGTTATTTGAAAAATTGATATAGGTGTTGCTAATGAAAAGTGAACATTTATTGAGACATAGTTGGGCTATTAATCTTTTCACATTAAGATTTATCGGTTTACTGATGTATGGTTGGGAGGGTGGTATTTTTAGGATATCTATATACCAAGGATGGTAATTACTTCAACTTAGGTTGACTTGATCTTTGTTTACAGATTGAAAAATTGCAGATTCCAGTAACAGTGTGTAGCTGTATTTCCAGTCCTGAAGATTATCTTTAAATAGCATATCAGACACTCGAAAAGAATTTAGTATTTTGTTAAATTTATTTTGCCAGAGATACTCTGATTTTGGTTTTTTACAATATTTAGTTATTTCCAGGTGTAAAATGGTAATGTTGTCATCAATTTTGAATTTTAGTCAATAATAAAATTTAATTAATTGTTTTAAGAAGAAAGGATAAGACTATATGCAATTAGTTTCATGGTGAAATTAAAATGTGACAGAGACCTGATTTTACAATTTTTAAGAAATTTGTAAATATTTATGTTTAGAAATAAAAAAACTTTTAAATATTTATTTTAAAAAATTATTTATATTTAATATTTGTTTCTAAAAATCTTTGTGAAATCCCATAAAAATAAAATTTAAAGAAAAAGGGAATCCTTACTTATGTGAAATATTTCATTGATATTAAAAATTTGAACTACTGATTTAAACGAATACATTTTTGTTATGGTTATTTACTGTCGTATTGCTTACAATGTTAAATTATTTGGTCATTAACAAATTTAAGTTAAATTTAAAAACCAAAATTATAACAAACATCAAATAATTAAAAAATAATAATTAATATTCATTTCACAAATATCCTTAGTTATTAATACTATATATATACTTATGTCCAAAATTAACATTCAAGCATCATTTAAAAAATAAATGTGATAGAATTGATTGAAATTTGATGTGTATATAAACATAATCATAATNAAAAATTATTTATATTTAATATTTGTTTCTAAAAATCTTTGTGAAATCCCATAAAAATAAAATTTAAAGAAAAAGGGAATCCTTACTTATGTGAAATATTTCATCGATATTAAAAATTTGAACTACTGATTTAAACGAATACATTTTTGTTATGGTTATTTACTGTCGTATTGCTTACAATGTTAAATTATTTGGTCATTAACAAATTTAAGTTAAATTTAAAAACTAAAATTATAACAAACATCAAATAATTAAAAAATAATAATTAATATTCATTTCACAAATATCCTTAGTTATTAATACTATATATACACTTATGTCCAAAATTAACATTCAAGCATCATTTAAAAAATAAATGTGATAGAATTGATTGAAATTTGATGTGTATATAAACATAATCACAATACTAAAAACTCATTATAGTTTACATAACAATAAGTCTTCATCTTGATAAATTGTAATAAAAGCTTCTTAATTCTAAACAGAGATGCTATATACCATAAATGTGGATTAATAACAAAAATATAATTATGTCTCATAGCCAAATGAGTCACACAATAACAAACCATAATGATTTATAAGGTTTTTTAATCAATTTTGTAACAGATTTCAGTACTAATAAGATAAAACTCAGTTCAGGAAAGATTTAAAAACTTATTTGATGCAATTTATCTTCCTAGAACATTCCAGCCATGCTTTAAAATTCAAATACTAAGATATGATTAATCATGAATTCTTTGAATATTCCATTCCCTCTCTCAAAGAAATCAATGACAAGACAAAACACTGTACATATAAGCATGATTATAAAAAAATTAACCTAACTGTACCATGAAGAAGCCATACAAATGCTGGAATATCAATTATCTTAAGTTGCTTGATTTAATGAACTCTACATGCATTTGAAACTGTGATATAACTATAGTTTTATAATGAAGAAAACATTCTGATATTCAATCTCGCTCTTCAAATACAAATGTTTTCATGTTTTCTGAAGTAACCATTTGTCTATTAATTTTCAAGTTATCATTTTAGGAATATGTTCAAACAAGTCCAGAAACATTGTGCTGTGTCAGATGCATAACCTCCACCAAAGAAAAGCTTCCTTTTAAAAACTAAGATTGTCTAAATCAGGGGTCGCCAAACTTTTTTAATCGTCAACCCCCTAAACTTTTCGAAACCTCACATCGACCCCACCAAAAAGTGTGTGTTACAAGCAAAAAAAAAAAGGTTTTACTATTTTAATATATATCTTTTAATTTTACATTTTTTACATTTATTGTACATATGTTAATAATAATTTTAGTAACTGACAATCAATGAGACAGATAAGATTGATAATCCTTTAGTAAAATTAAATAAAATTATGACAGATAATCCTTAGTAATATTCGATTCAAAATTTGTAAGTTTTAGTCTTTTCATTGACCCCCCAATAATGTTATATCGACCCCTGGGGGTTGATATAGACCACTTTGGCAACCCCTGGTCTAAATTATATAGTTGAAAACAACTACAGAAAACAGTTGAATTGAAACACATCTAAGAAAATAATTAATTCTTAAATTCAAGTAGAGATAACAAATAAAACAGAACACATTGTTAAATAAATTAATTCAATAATGTGTTATGGTCCTCTACAGATCTGAAAGTTGAAATATGACCTAAAACATTTATCTTATTCTGTTGCTTTAACTTTATTTATAGTAAATAGTTTTGAAGAAAATGTCTAAATTGCTGCAAGATCTTAGATGAGTTTTCAAAACACTAAAATAGTTTAGCATATACAGTAGACCCCCTATAACACAGGTTTATATAATATGGATTCATATAACATGGCAAAAAAATTGCAATTGTATCATATAAACATGCTAAAAGAGACTCATATAATACAATAAAATGTCATCGCCGACTCGTGTCGCGACAGGATTGGTTGAATCTAGACCAATAACAGATACTGCACAAACCGTTGAGTTTAAACAAGCAATGAACCTACTAAAAACCATTTATTATTTAGTGTCCATAAAAATTATGTTTATATTAATGATATCTCCAAAGTTCAGCAAATTTTTTGCAGAAAAATAATTTATCGGGAAACACGCGCACCCCATTGTTTCGATGCATTGCTCCATGACAAAAACAAGCTTAAGTAATGGCAATGTCGATCGATGCACAATCGGTAAGTAATCCTATAATTTTTTGTTTATAGCATAGTTTATATGGATTATTCCCAAAAAATTATATGTGTTTTGGAAATGTTGAGTCAAATTAGTCTAGAATCAATTAATTTTATGGAAGAAAACCTTTCAAACAGCTGTAGTCCCTAAACTGCACATGTGCCGGGCTGTGATTGGCTCATGTATTTAAGTGACTCATAAAACACGGAATTCATATAAAACAGAACATATCTACCGTGTTATAGGGGGTCTACTATATAATATGTAATATACTGTACATAACAGATTATTTATGCATTTTCACTCATAATATTTAGTTACTATTGATACTAAGCTTTCTTTTCTGAAATTATAAAACATATTACCCTTTTACACCAATATTATCAAGATATAATTCTTCAAGAGAAACTGAATGCTTCATTACTTGTAATAATTGTTCTAATGCTTCTGATATCTAAAAAGGAGATATAAAAAAATACAAACCTTTATTTTCTGGTTTGTGTGTGTTTTTAAGTAAANAAAAAAAAAAAAAAAAAAGTTATAATTTATGCTGATTCAAATTATTTCGGCATTTCATTGATTCGGTATTGTAATATGATTATCCCCGAACATGAACCAATCAGCAAAAGGTGGCAATTCGTCGTATAGCCATACTTTCATTAAATCTATGTTTGTTTGGTGCAATTTTGGAAAAGATATAACATCATGGATGCAATAGGCAATATTGACTCCTCTTGGCAAGAATTAACTGACAAATGCATGAATGAAGTGTGGAAAAAGTTATGGCTAAAGGTATCCAAGAAATGAATTCTCAACAAGAAAAGTCTATTGCTGTATCATTAGGTTAACCAAATTATCAACCTAATTGATATAGCAGGACTAGATGTACACAAGCAGGATATTGAGGAGTTACTGCAGGTGAGAGCTTTACCACAGACCTTCAAGAACTTGCAAAACAAGGAATTCATGTAGAATTTGAAAATAGTGATTCTGAAAATGAAGAACCCAAAAAACTTGTTACAGTTTTCCTTAGTAAAAGTTTGGTAACAATAACCAAAACCGTTGATCAATTGTAGCAAATGATACAGATTTTGAAAGAAGTGCAAAAGCAAGACAAAGTATTTTGGATGCAATCTCCTGCTACTAACATTTGCTTAATGAAAGAAAAAAAAAGTAACAAATGTCACTAGACAACTTCATCACAAAAAGAAATCAAGAATTTCAGAAGAGCCAGGACCTTCATCACAAAAAATGAACTTTACATTTCTGTGTGCATATGTTTGTGTGTTATTTAACATATATTGTTATGCAAATTAATATAAAAATAACTTAAAATTAAAGTAAAAAACTGTTTATTTTTGGTTATGTGTTCCCCTTTCCATATTTACTCTGTGTTAAAATGACCTTATTTAACACTGTTTCATTTAGTGCTTTGTCGTCTAGGAATGACAAAGTGCTAAATGTTAAGTGGAATCTTACTGTAATTACAAATAATTGAAAAAATTTCTTAAAGGTTATTTAATTTTTTTAAATACAGAAGCTTGTTATTTTACATAAATATTATATACATTTCTTAGAAAATTATCTTTACATTATGCAAATTTGAAAAACAAATGTAAATAATTAATGAAAATTTTATTTAAATTACACTATTTATATTTTTCATTAATAAATTTATACATTTATAAACTGCAAATTTTATACACTTTTTTGTTTTCTTTGATTGATTTATCATCATTCACAAATAACAGTACACAAAATTATTTTATCTAACAAAATTCAATAAATAAACAAATTCATTCATTAAGTTCACAGATGGATAAACAGCATGCATATCCATTTCTAATTGATAGCAACATGCTTACTGTAGTTCAATTATTATTTAATCACTTAATTTAATATCTCATGATTTTTGACAATCATGGTTATTAACAATGTTATTGACACAAAAATTTCAAACAAAGTCTAATTAAATCATATTGAACAATCAAAATTATTTTTGATAGTTGTTTATTAATTTATAAATTCAATACATACTAATAAAAGTTTGCACATTGTCAATATTTTTAGGTAAAACTAAATGATATATTTATTTAAATGTACATAAAACATACTTTAAACAATCACAACTTTACTAATACTATTTGAAATGAAAAAACAAACATGTAAAACATTGTTATTTCACAAAAATAATTTTTTGTAATTTAAAATTATTTTATATAGTATTAAATACATAGAAATAAACATATAATACAACCTTGAGTGATTTTTGCTATAATTCCACAAAGGCTATTGATTCCTACAAAATAAAATTTTGTTTAAGTATAATACTTTATTAAACAAATATGATAAACAGATTTATTATTATATTAATGATATACTTCCAATATAACTGTAATACATTTAATGTAAGTACTTAAAAAAAATATATTTATTTATTTATTATTAATTATTTCTAACTTTAATATTGAGATTCTTTCTTGAAAACCTGATGGAAAAATTTCTTAATGCATTCCTGTATTTAAACTTACAGCTTTAAATTTCATTTTAACAAAAATATTAATTTCTGACAGTTAATCAACAACAGATATACGAAGAAATATTACAGCCATTAATTTTTGGTGTCTTATGTTAAATCTATTATCACAAAAAATATAATGAAAAATATATGAAAAGAATCATTTTGAAAATAGTTTTGTTCAATAACTTCCATTACATTTAAGCAAAACTTTATATATATATTTTTACATAATTTAAATAAAAAAAACTGTAAGATATAACAATGAAAACTTCTAATAATTTTTAATTTCTAACAATTTTTAAAAAATTTATTATTATATGTTTAAAAAAAACTAAAAATGAAATTGTTACAGGAAATTTAATTAAACATTTCCAAGTCATACATCAATTGAATTCTTAATGAAAACAGTAATTAATTTTATTTGAAATATTCTAATACATATTAGAAAACAGAAAACAACACATTTAGTAAGTGAAAATTTGTTTTTATTTCCATGATCCTATAATACAGCATTAATAAAACTTATAGAAAATATTTTAAATTTATTATTTATTCTCATACCATATTGCTTTAATCTGTTCAGTGAATTTAAAGCTTGTGCAGATGAGCAGACGATTTAATTAACTTAAAAAATACTTTTAGCGCTAATAATTTTTGAAAGCTTATTAAACTAAATCATTTTACTACTGTAAATCAATAATTATGAAATTGTGATTATATACTTGCAAAGTAATCTTATGACAATATAGTATTTCAATTATTTATTTTCTGAAATATTTTGTACTATTACCAAATGTAACTAAATAATTTATTAGTAAAATTTTACTATTGCAATTCATTGATGCCATACAGCTTTTTGAAAAACAAAATTGCAATACATCAATGACATACCTAAAAGGAGAACATCATTATAATTATGGAGATATATGTAATGGATATGCTTTACATAAAATCAAAAATTATGCATAGAATTTCTACAATACATTCCATTTGTTTTTAAAAATGTAACATTGTATGATGCCACTTTAAAGCTGGTATTCATCTTTGTGTATATCTTATAAAAGAAAATCCTTGTCAACAAGCCAAGATATTTAACTTTCAGAAATGCTTTTAAAATATTTTATTGACACCTTCCAATATTAACTGTAATAATTATATTACAAAATTAACAAAAATTTTAAACCATTAAAATTTCAAATAATTTAAAATTTAAAAGTAATCTTTTCAATTTAACAAATTACTTAAAAATAACGTAAAATACAGTGTGTCTTAGTCTTTGTGCATTTAAAACTGAATAATTTAAGTTCTATCCACAAAAAAAAAAAATAACAATCTGAAAAATGCTTTAGAAAAGTAATTTGTCTTAC
The DNA here is from genome assembly GCF_000671375.1 of Centruroides sculpturatus. Lineage (NCBI taxonomy): Eukaryota > Metazoa > Arthropoda > Arachnida > Scorpiones > Buthidae > Centruroides > Centruroides sculpturatus. Next base: position 280,380 of record NW_019384498.1, on the reverse strand, counting down.
AATACAATGAGAATTTGTGAAAGCAAAATTGAAAACTGCTGATATAAAAATTACATGTAAATAATTTTTTTTTGTGAAATAATAACTAAAAATAAATAAATGCACATATAGATAACAGAAAACATTTAACAATAACTTTTTCAACAGTTTTTCAATCATCTTCAGCTAAAATAATTTAATAAACTGATTATGATTAAATATTTTTTTATTACCTCAAATTTAGCACTGCATTCATTTATTTTTTGATTTTATCAGAATGATGACAAGTTTTGTAAACATTTTAAAATAAAAAGAATGACAATTACAAAACTTTTTTCTTAAAATATTACATATAAGCAATAATTTAAACAACAGTAATTATTAAAACTTTATCCTATTATTTTATACATTTTCAATATTTACCTTTATCTTCAATCAAATTGTTTGATAGATCTAACGTATGAAGGGGAGTATTTGCATTAGAAATTAATGCTAAAGATAGTTTATGAGCAAAGTCTCTGTAAAGAAATGCAATTAATTAATTTAAAAAACTGATATCAAAATTCTGTTTTGCATAGAAGTACACTTTAAAAATCTTAATATATTTAAGTTTTAATTACATTAATTATATTTTATTATTTTAAGTTAATTATTTCTATAAAAATCAACTACAAACTATATTAATCAGCATTAACAAAGTCTGTAGCTTAGAGACTATGTTATCGTTTTAGCTTTTGAGTCATGTGTGCTTATTGCAACTTTCACTCCTCCCTACACCCATTATCTTGATATTACTCAGCTGTGATTTTTTCCACTCTATGTTACTCTAATGTCTTTGTCATTCTGCTATAATTCGTGCTGACAATATGTCCTGCCCATTTAAAGTTTGCGATTTTTGTGTGTCTAATAATAAAGTTTCACAAACACTGATACCTATAGAAGCAGAAAAACTAAAAACACATTTTTAGTTTTTCTGCTTCTATAGGTATCAGTGTTTCTATCAGATTAATCCACATACTCTTCAAGGTTATCTTATTTTCAAAGTTTTGTAGCGTTTTCTTCTCCAAGTCATTACAGAATGTAGAAATATATTCTGATTTATCCAATATTCTACAACACTTAAATGTTCCAAATTTTCAAATGATATCTAAGCAGTTATATATTACTAATTTTTATTTTGAAAATTATTAAGTTACATTATGGTTTTAGCTAATTGCTTTAAACTAGCAATTTTATCAATGATAAAAAAAATATATTGATATTAAAAATGTATATGTATGTGTCACAATTTATTAATTGATTAATCAATAAATTAAAAAAAAAAAGCAAAAAGAAAAGAATTGCTAGATATATAATTTAAATTTGCAATCTTTGCAGACAAAAATAAATACATTAAATGTTATTTGAATATTCTGAATCAAATTTATAATAAATATATAGTAAATTAAACCAGCAATATTCAAACTATTTTATATGAAATGTGAGATTCTGTAGACAATTTATAAATTCTCTCTAAGCAAGTAACATACAATTCAATTATAAATTTGATAATATAACATTACACAGTTTGGAAGAAAGTTCTTTAGAATTATGTTTAGAAAATTAGACTGATTAATTTCTTAAAAATTTTATCTATCAAACAAAACTTTATTAGCAAAAAGGAAGTTTCCCTGTTGCAGAGGGTAATACATATTTTGAATAAAAATTTACAAAGGTACTGTAGCAGCTTACAAATTATCAAATTTATACACATAAATACAGTAGGTACCATGTAATCCTGTGTAACATAAACAAAGAATACAATTTTATTGGAAGTAATGATATAGATACAATTGACTTTTATTCAATGTTGAAATATATTGAGTGGGTTTTTTAGTTTTTTATTATTTCTATGATTTTCATGAAATAGTTATATAGATAATAAAGGGCTTTTTTATTATGGTTTTTTAAGTTATTTCTGAAATTGAGAGATGACTACACTGAAGAATACATGTGATATTGTATTAGTCTTGTGTATTTGCAAAGCTTTGACAATTTTGTAGTAGATGTTGCATTGAGAAATCATCGAATTTGCACCAGAAGCATTGGTTATTTGAAAAATTGATATAGGTGTTGCTAATGAAAAGTGAACATTTATTGAGACATAGTTGGGATATTAATCTTTTCACATTAAGATTTATCGGTTTACTGAGGTATGGTTGGGAGGGTGGTATTTTTAGGATATCTATATACCAAGGATGGTAATTACTTCAACTTAGGTTGACTTGATCTTTGTTTACAGATTGAAAAATTGCAGATTCCAGTAACAGTGTGTAGCTGTATTTCCAGTCCTGAAGATTATCTTTAAATAGCATATCAGACACTCGAAAAGAATTTAGTATTTTGTTAAATTTATTTTGCCAGAGATACTCTGATTTTGGTTTTTTACAATATTTAGTTATTTCCAGGTGTAAAATGGTAATGTTGTCATCACTTTTGAATTTTAGTTGAGAAAATATACCTAAAAATTTAGGGTGCAGTGTGCCGTGGGTTGGACATCCCTGGTTTTGTGTGTTATGCCAGATTTTCATAAGTTTATTTTGTATAATTAGTGCCGAAAGCCACATCAGGCAAATTCCAAGGATTACTACAGACTTTATAACAGAGCTTATATCAAAGTGAAGTATATCAATAAGTATTTTTTGATTGCCAGATTAAACAGTTTTGTCTAATAGAAAATTTACTATGGGAGTAGGTGAAATTATATATGGATGTTGCTAGAAGAGGGCAGAAGGTGGTAGAGAAGCCTACAGGAATGTGGTGGAGAGGCAGTAGAGTTGTGTGTGTTCTAGAAGTATAGAATTAATATGTATTTGCACGTTTTATTGGATCAGCAGACAAGAACAAAGACAAAATTTTAGGAGGAGAAAACCACAATGTTAAGATAGGATGTGTGGCTAGAAAAGCCAAGTGTTGGGAAGAGATTAAGAATTGAGGGTTTAGGCATTTCATGATTATGACCCAAACCTCAAAGATAATAATTTGGGACCATAGAGCCCAGCTCATTATGTAAAGCTTTTGTATAATCGATCAATCAATCAATCAAACTTTATTATGAAAAAAGGAGTTTTCCTGTTGCAGGCAGTAATACATATTTTGAGTAAAAATTTACAAAGGTATTGGAACAGCTTACAAGTTATCAAGTTTGTACGAATAATTTAATAATTTTCAGTAGGTATTATATAATCCTATTATAGACGTATACAAAGAATACAGTTTTGTCGGAAATGGCGATCCGGAGACAGTTTTAAATGATGAGCGCTGCCACTGTCTATAATCCAATCAGAGTTATGTGCGTCAACACTTTTGTTTTTAATTGAACATAACATCATTCGATTTTTCTGGTTTGGATTTGTTTCACTGTGACATTGCGATGCCTTATGTCTATATTTGTTGCACTTGAAGCATTTTCCATTAAAGATTTTTGTATCGTCATACTTTTGTTTGATACCAGTGCCTCTTCTATCGAAACGGTTTCTTGTTGCACTAAACACTTTTGACTCATTAGTGTTACTGCATTCATGTTTTCTGGCAGCCTGTTGCAGCAGTTTGGATTTAACTGCAACTGAGGTTAATTTTACGTCTGCGGCAATCGCTAGATTGGTCACTAAACTATCATATTCCTCCGGTAAACGCATTAATAATAATTCGGCATGCTCCTGATCATCGATTACACAACCGATTTTCCTCAACTGGTCAATGAGGGTTTGTATTTTGTTAATATAAGCAGCCATACCTGAACATGTGTTAAAATCCATGGAGTAAAGTTCCCTTTTTATTTGCAGCCTTCTCAGAATACTCTTATCTTCGTAGAGATTTGCTATTGTATCCCATGCTTCCTTTGCACTTGTACAGTGTTGGATATCGACTTTAACATGGTCCCCAACTG
>NW_019384498.1:264932-270959 GCF_000671375.1 Centruroides sculpturatus | reverse complement strand
AATTTTTTTTTTTTTTTTTTTTTTTTTTTGAGTTAAGAATCTGAAGAGAGATGTATAGAAAAACATAATCTTGAAAAACATTTAATCTAATAAACCAATTAGACTCCTTAAATTTTGTAGCGTGTCAGATTGTTTAAATTTGGGGTTTCAGAAATAAAGCATTGCAGACTCAAAATTAATCATATACTAAATATATTAAAATGTCAAATCAATAAAAAAACAAAATAATTATATTAAAAACATTTTTACAAACATTCATTTACAAAATGTGTGATATACTGTACTATACATATCACCACCATATTAGTTACTTCCACTGTTCTTTTGCATATCAAAGAAAAATGGATATAATAATGTTGTAGGCATATTATTTTGAATAAAATTGCAATTTATTGCTTTTTATATAGCTGTAGAATATTATGCTATTCTAATATATTTTAATATCTTGCAATACAGCCAGAATCATTTCTTTAATAAACAAACTTGTAATAATAACTTTAATATTAAAATTAAATAACTCAAATAAAATAATTTGAATTAATATAGAATTATGAAAAGTAACTTACCAATTTTGTATTACTAGCTCTAAATTTAATAAACCATGCATTGAAACTTAAAGCTGAAATAATTGGCACCAGATCCCTATTTAAAAAATGTTTCATTATATAAAGTTTTATTCAAATATTATATTTATTATTTATAAACTCAAACACAGACACACACACATATATAAAATGCAGTAAAAACCTGTAAATCAGAATTGCATATTACCACATTATTTTTTTTATTTTGGCAGGTTTCTGTTTTGAACAGGTTTTTTGAGTATTTTTTTTTTTTATTAACTTCTTCATATTAACTGAAAGAATAATAACTATGACTAAGTACACTAATCAAAACCTTGACAATCCCAGTAAATAACAATGTAAATTATTTACTGGGATTGTCAAGGTTTGATAGGTGTGCTTAGTTATTTCCTTTTTATCTTTAAACTATACCAGATAAATTTCACACAGTTGCATTCATTTTTATAGTAAAAGCACTTTTACCATAAATAAATAAAAATTATTACTAAGCTTAATCCAAATTAATCCAGTAATTCCAACTAAAGATGGGAGTATTTGAATGTAAGAATTGAGAACTATTCAACTGCAAAAACATTTTTATTACTTCCTTGAATTTGTGCTAGATATTTGAATACATATCAGACAAGATTCTTATGAGCTCATGTCATAAGAATCACATACTACTGACCCAAATATAACCAAAATTGTTTGATTAAAGCCAATGCTGATGAAAATCAATATTGATCTAAACTGATTAATAATACAGTTATTGATAATCAATAAAACCTTATTTTTAAACTTAATTTTTTGTTATATTTATAATCAAAACATGCTTTTTTATATTTTAATCACAAAAATATACAATTTGTATAATATCTAAAATTTATAATTATATTACATTGAGTAATTACCATATTACTCAAATGTAAGATACAATTTTTAGGTTTTAGTAGCTCTGAAATAGGATTCATCGTAGATTTGATGTAATATATCAAAATTAGTGAGCTCCAGTGGTATGTGTTTTATTTGTTTACCACTAATGCCATTTTTTTTTATCATTTTAATGATTTTATTAGACCAATATTTGTAACTGTAAATATTTAAGAGGTCAACTTGACTCAATCTTATTAGTCTACAGTACTACAATAAATACTTGGATAAAAATCTCAGAAAAAGTTGCGCAGTACTCTTTCAAGAAATGCTGCATTTCTGATGCTTTAAGCAGCACTGAGAACGATTGCATGTGAGAATGATTGCATGCAAGGCCCTTCTGGGTCACTTGATTTAATGCATTAAATCAAGTGTTGACCCAGAAGGGCCTTACATGGAAAGTGAAGAGGTTTCCAACTTTGATACCATGTAAAAGTGTAATATAGAACTTACTTCACTGTGCAATAAATGCTGGACAAATTTATGTCAATAGACTGATTCTATTGATAAATTTATCTTGAGTCATATATCCTTTTAAAAAATGAAAATCCATCGGCAAGAATGTAGAAATTAAGGAGTGTCTTATATTGTTGATATATTACGTTAAAAAAAGAAAGTATTGTACAATCCAACCTTCTTTTAGGAGTAAAATTATTTATTCAAAAGTCTTAACATGTAAAAAAATTTTTAAATATTTTATTATTCACCATTAAATCATATTTTATTAATATTTAGTAGAATATATTCTCAAGAAAAAGAATGTATTAAAACACAAAAAATTTTTTATTTTATTATTTAAACTATTTTAATAGAATTAAATTTCAAATAAGAAATATTTAAAAATATACATATACAGTGGAACCTCGCTTAACAAGCATAATTCGTTCCAGAATCTTACTCATAATGCGAAACACTCATTAAGCAAAACAATTTTTCCCATATAAATGTAAAATATGATAATGCGTTCCACACTGAAAAAATACTCAAATATTTTATGTACAGTCGNAAGTGGAAATCAAATACAGTCGACCCCCCATAACACTGTTGATTATTCCGTTTTATATGAATTCCATGTTATACAAGTCACTTAGATTTTACAAATACGTGTGCTGGGCTGTGAACGGCTCACACATTTGTAAAATCTAAGTGACTCGTACAACATGGAATTCATATAAAATGGAATAATCAACAGTGTTATAGGGGGGAGTTGACTGTATAACGTGTATTCAAAAGAAATTTTACTGTATTTAATTATAGCCTTTACATAGCCCAAGAATTTGGCTTATTATTTGATGTGTTTATTATATAATGGGCTATGGTTGTTGATGTTTATATGTAATATGTCTGAACACAAGTTTGGAAAATGTGTGATCACAAGCAACACTAAGGGTCAAGTTATAAACTCTGTAATGTAACTGTATGGTTGTACTGTATTCGGTAAGAAAAGTTTGAATTGACCAAACTTACGGTAGGGATATGGCGAATTGACGAACTGCACATGCGCTAAGTCAGTCGCTATACAATCGGAAGTTGTGCAGGAAGAAACAAATTGGTTGAAACATATCTTTTGACTGACAATGCTACTTCTGAACAACATAAAATTTTAAGATAAGAATTACTTTGGTCATAAAAAAATAGAAAAATGAATAAATAATTATAGTTTTAGATCTGGCAACATCAGCCAATGATTTTGTGCATTCTCACGATGGACTGCTTCGTAAGCCATAAAAAAAAGTTTGTTCCATAAAGGATAAGGAAACAGCCTTACTGTATTTTATAACTATTGCTATAGATATTCAGTGTAGCAAACATTTACGAATACAGATATGGTTATGCTACAGAGTTTATAACTTGATCCTAAGATGCTAGCAGAATGAGTGCTAAACACAGACTGATGGCGCATACTCACAATCCGGGGACTTCACCTCTCCTCATCACTCGTTATGCGAAACATCACTCATTAAGCAAGTCATTTTTTCACAATTTATTTTGCTCATTATGCAAAATACTCATTATGTCAGGTGCTTGTTAAGTGAGGTGCCACTGTACATATTACATATAAATTGAAATTTACCTTCCTTCTAGATGATCAAAATCTTGGAGAGACAATTCTTTACAATCATGAGATAAATAAATGGTATCTACATCCTTAAAAATTTTAAAAATTTTCAATTGTTAAAATTTAAATATAATGAAAAATCCTTAATATCATAAGATATAAAAACAAACATTTTATGTAAATAATTAATAACATAAAATTGATCTAAGATATTTATCAAATTGATATTTTTCTTGTTAAATTAATAGTTTTATTTTGACAAATTCAAGATGCAATAAAAAGACTGATTTATTTTCATTCTAGATGGTAGCTAAATTCATATATAATCATAACTTACTTTATTAATCTAAATTGTTCCTGAAAACCTTTTCAAAATGTAAAAATTTGTAAATTAAAACCACAAATTCTATTATTCTGCTATGGATAAAATTCCAATTTGTAAGTAATGCTCTCATAAATTCTATTTTATCATAAATTATCTCAAAACTAATTAATTTGATTCTTTATTGTATAACTAGATAAAAAAATTGGAAAGTAAGAAAATGATTTGCCTAGCTTAGGCTATTCAGATAATTAGTGAGCTTTAGAAAAGAATAAAAGACAAATTCATACATAAAAGAAAAACATTGCTGAAAACATTTTAATACTAATTTAAATGTACAGTACATAATAAGTCTCTGTTTTAAAATCAAGCTTAAATATCTACTTACTTTTACAAGAAAACTTTCAACACAAAGAAATAATGAAAAAATAATAATAAATAAACTAGAAAGATATTTAGTTTCTTTTTTACTTTCCAAAGAAAAATTATTATTTAGAAAAATTAATCTAATTTTTAAGCTCTAGGTCAATAGGCTATGTAAGTGAAGGTGATCATTGAAACAACAGAAAAACTGCACGAAATGAATTGGAATTATTTAAAATTCCTTAAATTTTTCAACAGTGCTTTCTGTGGATGAACATAGATTAATGTTGATGTTAAAGATTGATAATAGGTCTTTTCTTTAAAAAATCAATGATCAATGTTTTTTACAATCTTTCATTTTGCATTTATCCAAAAAATTAAAGTTCATATATTTCTTGCAAACTGATGTTCAAATTTTAATTCTTTTTCAAGACTGTTGCAAACTTGTTAATGATACTTAAATTTTTGTAAATATTAAAACAACTTTTTAAGAATTCCAAGTCTAACTTTTGTACGCACTGTACTATCATCATTACTCCTTCCTTTCTTCCTCCATCTCACTCTCCATTATTGTTGTTCATATACTGTGGACAAAATTATCAGATTGGGTTTTCCCCAAAGTGAAGATTTTACTAATCAGTTGGAAAAAATGCAGAGACATTATTAATAGAAAAAATTTGGAGAAATTCTATATTTTTGAAGGGAAAACTGAAGAATATATAATTATTTTATTTAATGATAATTTATCTTATTAAAATAATAATAATTTTNCGATTCTTGCCCAGTAGCTTGTTTGACAGTCAACTTATCCTACAGCAACCTACGGCAAATATGAGTTTGAAATTCTGTTTGTGGACTGATTTGTTTGAAAACCAAGGTTTGACTGTATACAATTTGTACTACATTTTAAATTAGCTTTTTCTTTCAATTATTTCTACATACCCCAGTATTTTATTGTATTTCATTTACTATAAGCTTGTCTAAATGAATAAAGTTTTAATTAAACCTGTTAAAAAGTCTATAATTTTGTCTTTAATCTAATGCATTTCTTAATTCTGCTCATTGTGTATTTACTTTTTTCTATAAAATAAAAATTATTGTTTTAATGCAATACAAAGAATAGTTTAGAACCCAAAGAATAGTTATTAAAATTTTCAGATATGATTAGTATATCAAAAACATTATTAATTGTTTTGTTTATGTTTTCAGTATTAGCAATTATTGAAAATTTTAAAAATGATTTATAAATAATAATGCTATTATTAGAATAAGCGAATGAACGAAGAGAAACCATTTTTATAAGAAAAATTTCACATAGTTATATTAAGTAACATTTAACTCGACTCACCAAGCAAACACCATAAATACTTTTCTAGCAAACATTTATTGTAAAAACAAATGTTTTGGCTTATTTCAGAAATTATCTCAAGATTTAAATGATGAAATTGAATTTGTGAGATTCTAAAATGGAATGCATCAAACATTCTATGATATATTACAAAATATGAACAAAATAGCCTTTAGCTTACTTAATTAATGTGAAACATTTCAAATCGTAAAAATGGTTAATAACTGGTATTAATAAATATAATAAATAGTAATTTGAACACAAATCAATTAATGTATTTATTCAGACACTTGGCAAATCTCATTGTTAAATTTTATTCAGTTGATACGTGTTCATTGTATTTTTACATGTTTCTGGCATTTCTTGCCCCTCTTCAGCCAACTGAAATAAAAGTTCACAAGTTACAACAGTTTTATAAACAAACAAATAAGGTCATGTTTTC
>NW_019384498.1:250148-261877 GCF_000671375.1 Centruroides sculpturatus | reverse complement strand
GCGGTCCCCAACCTTTTTATCGCCGCGGACCGGTCAACGTTTGATATTTTACCGCGGCCCACTGAGGGGGGACGTTGATTGTTTATATTTTAGATTGATTTAATTTAATAATTTTAATTTAATTGTATTTAAACATGCCTTCAAAATAAAATATAGTTACACAAAAAAATAAACGTTAAATCAATGAGAACCCTGAGCTTGTTTCTTTGCAACAAGACGGTTCCATCTGGGGGTAATAGGAGACAATGACACCCGAAGTGTGTTTCTTATGTCCAGTTTATTCCGTTGTTCCGTCGTCCATTAAAAGTCGCACAAACCCGAGAGAAATATACCATAGTAAATAAAATGGAAATACCAGTAATTTAATGTTCCTTGGGCGGCCCGGTACCATTTGATCCACGGACCGGTGCCGGTCCGCGGCCCGGGGGTTGGGGACCACTGATTTATCAGACTCGCGTTGAACTCGTGTTGAACTATCGTTATTTTATTTATCCTATTTTAATAGGGTAGATAATTGTTGCAAAACTAGTAGGTAACAGAATATAATCTATATATATATATAATCGAGATGGGTGGATAATAATAATAATAAGCGCAGGGCCCAAACGGCTAGGAGTGTTTTGGTATACTACAGGGTACGTCATGAGAACGTACACTAAGAAGGGATTTTTCGAAATCCCCCCGCGGGAGAGAGGAAGAGAGTTAAGTATTATCTTAAAGAACTCGGCTTTACTGTACTATTTTAGATGCGGTTTTTTCGCGTTTTTGCAGAAAATCGAACATATTTTCAGACCATGTAAAAATTCTCTAATTAATCTCGGAAGAGGGAGACCTAATTCTTGCATCCGGTGAAAACGGGTAAGATCGACTATAATCTAATAATCTTAATCTTCGCTATCGTTACTTTTTGCTCGAGCAATGCCGGGCTCATCTGCTAGTAAATAGATAAGAAACATCAATCAAATTGGCAGCTTGCAGCCGTTTTGACATATGACTTTCCTTAACTTGTCATTGTATTGTCTCCACTTCAACGTATATGAATTTAGTAAAAATAGAGGAAAACATAACGAACGCAAAAGTATGCAAATGCAAATATTTCCTAAGCAACTCTCTATCACACACAGAACGTAAAAGTTCTGTATGTGATAGAGTAGTCCAATATTACCTAAATAACTCTACTAACTCTTATCACACGCAGGCACACGTTTCGCACCTGATATATATACCCTGTCCATGCAAATGCTCCTTTTTAATTCGAGTCCCTATTGTCACAACATAATCCTTTTCAATGATAATAAGTAACTACAATTGCTGTAAAAACAATAAGTCTCTTAACTGATCTACTTTTTAAACACAGAAACTGAACTAGTGTAAATGCAAAAATATTATACTGATACAGATATATAGACTATCTGATTTACTGATTTAAACACAACACAGCCACTTGCTACTTCTCGAGACAAACTAACGTTAAAATCAAATACAGTCGACCCCCCATAACACTGTTGATTATTCCGTTTTATATGAATTCCATGTTATACAAGTCACTTAGATTTTACAAATACGTGTGCTGGGCTGTGAACGGCTCACACATTTGTAAAATCTAAGTGACTCGTACAACATGGAATTCATATAAAATGGAATAATCAACAGTGTTATAGGGGGGAGTTGACTGTATAACGTGTATTCAAAAGAAATTTTACTGTATTTAATTATAGCCTTTACATAGCCCAAGAATTTGGCTTATTATTTGATGTGTTTATTATATAATGGGCTATGGTTGTTGATGTTTATATGTAATATGTCTGAACACAAGTTTGGAAAATGTGTGATCACAAGCAACACTAAGGGTCAAGTTATAAACTCTGTAATGTAACTGTATGGTTGTACTGTATTCGGTAAGAAAAGTTTGAATTGACCAAACTTACGGTAGGGATATGGCGAATTGACGAACTGCACATGCGCTAAGTCAGTCGCTATACAATCGGAAGTTGTGCAGGAAGAAACAAATTGGTTGAAACATATCTTTTGACTGACAATGCTACTTCTGAACAACATAAAATTTTAAGATAAGAATTACTTTGGTCATAAAAAAATAGAAAAATGAATAAATAATTATAGTTTTAGATCTGGCAACATCAGCCAATGATTTTGTGCATTCTCACGATGGACTGCTTCGTAAGCCATAAAAAAAAGTTTGTTCCATAAAGGATAAGGAAACAGCCTTACTGTATTTTATAACTATTGCTATAGATATTCAGTGTAGCAAACATTTACGAATACAGATATGGTTATGCTACAGAGTTTATAACTTGATCCTAAGATGCTAGCAGAATGAGTGCTAAACACAGACTGATGGCGCATACTCACAATCCGGGGACTTCACCTCTCCTCATCACTCGTTATGCGAAACATCACTCATTAAGCAAGTCATTTTTTCACAATTTATTTTGCTCATTATGCAAAATACTCATTATGTCAGGTGCTTGTTAAGTGAGGTGCCACTGTACATATTACATATAAATTGAAATTTACCTTCCTTCTAGATGATCAAAATCTTGGAGAGACAATTCTTTACAATCATGAGATAAATAAATGGTATCTACATCCTTAAAAATTTTAAAAATTTTCAATTGTTAAAATTTAAATATAATGAAAAATCCTTAATATCATAAGATATAAAAACAAACATTTTATGTAAATAATTAATAACATAAAATTGATCTAAGATATTTATCAAATTGATATTTTTCTTGTTAAATTAATAGTTTTATTTTGACAAATTCAAGATGCAATAAAAAGACTGATTTATTTTCATTCTAGATGGTAGCTAAATTCATATATAATCATAACTTACTTTATTAATCTAAATTGTTCCTGAAAACCTTTTCAAAATGTAAAAATTTGTAAATTAAAACCACAAATTCTATTATTCTGCTATGGATAAAATTCCAATTTGTAAGTAATGCTCTCATAAATTCTATTTTATCATAAATTATCTCAAAACTAATTAATTTGATTCTTTATTGTATAACTAGATAAAAAAATTGGAAAGTAAGAAAATGATTTGCCTAGCTTAGGCTATTCAGATAATTAGTGAGCTTTAGAAAAGAATAAAAGACAAATTCATACATAAAAGAAAAACATTGCTGAAAACATTTTAATACTAATTTAAATGTACAGTACATAATAAGTCTCTGTTTTAAAATCAAGCTTAAATATCTACTTACTTTTACAAGAAAACTTTCAACACAAAGAAATAATGAAAAAATAATAATAAATAAACTAGAAAGATATTTAGTTTCTTTTTTACTTTCCAAAGAAAAATTATTATTTAGAAAAATTAATCTAATTTTTAAGCTCTAGGTCAATAGGCTATGTAAGTGAAGGTGATCATTGAAACAACAGAAAAACTGCACGAAATGAATTGGAATTATTTAAAATTCCTTAAATTTTTCAACAGTGCTTTCTGTGGATGAACATAGATTAATGTTGATGTTAAAGATTGATAATAGGTCTTTTCTTTAAAAAATCAATGATCAATGTTTTTTACAATCTTTCATTTTGCATTTATCCAAAAAATTAAAGTTCATATATTTCTTGCAAACTGATGTTCAAATTTTAATTCTTTTTCAAGACTGTTGCAAACTTGTTAATGATACTTAAATTTTTGTAAATATTAAAACAACTTTTTAAGAATTCCAAGTCTAACTTTTGTACGCACTGTACTATCATCATTACTCCTTCCTTTCTTCCTCCATCTCACTCTCCATTATTGTTGTTCATATACTGTGGACAAAATTATCAGATTGGGTTTTCCCCAAAGTGAAGATTTTACTAATCAGTTGGAAAAAATGCAGAGACATTATTAATAGAAAAAATTTGGAGAAATTCTATATTTTTGAAGGGAAAACTGAAGAATATATAATTATTTTATTTAATGATAATTTATCTTATTAAAATAATAATAATTTTTTGAGCTATTTTATTGTATTTCATTTACTATAAGCTTGTCTAAATGAATAAAGTTTTAATTAAACCTGTTAAAAAGTCTATAATTTTGTCTTTAATCTAATGCATTTCTTAATTCTGCTCATTGTGTATTTACTTTTTTCTATAAAATAAAAATTATTGTTTTAATGCAATACAAAGAATAGTTTAGAACCCAAAGAATAGTTATTAAAATTTTCAGATATGATTAGTATATCAAAAACATTATTAATTGTTTTGTTTATGTTTTCAGTATTAGCAATTATTGAAAATTTTAAAAATGATTTATAAATAATAATGCTATTATTAGAATAAGCGAATGAACGAAGAGAAACCATTTTTATAAGAAAAATTTCACATAGTTATATTAAGTAACATTTAACTCGACTCACCAAGCAAACACCATAAATACTTTTCTAGCAAACATTTATTGTAAAAACAAATGTTTTGGCTTATTTCAGAAATTATCTCAAGATTTAAATGATGAAATTGAATTTGTGAGATTCTAAAATGGAATGCATCAAACATTCTATGATATATTACAAAATATGAACAAAATAGCCTTTAGCTTACTTAATTAATGTGAAACATTTCAAATCGTAAAAATGGTTAATAACTGGTATTAATAAATATAATAAATAGTAATTTGAACACAAATCAATTAATGTATTTATTCAGACAGTTGGCAAATTTTATTCACTTGAATAAAATTTAATGATGAGATTTGCCAAGTGTCTGAATATACAATAATTGATTTGTGTTCGAATTACTAAAAATTACTGGACACAGTTTCAAATATACCAAAATATACAATAAACTCTATAACATAAGCAAAATAAAACACAAGAAATAGGATATTAATAAATATAAAATTAAATGGATTATTAGTTATATTTTTCTTGCTTGTTTGGCATCCCCATGTTCATCAGAAGATTATCAAACAATGACCTACATGCAAAAGATAGTGTTTTACAGTCTTTGTTCTTATGCAATCCCCACAGCAAGTGGCAGTTGCAAGTTCAAGTCTTGCTCAAGACCAATTCTTTTCTCCCAGTTTAATCTAAAATTATTTTATTAAATTATAATTATTAAATTTAATATGAGATGGCACCTAATGCCTCCCTCTAGGATCAAATTTATTAGTAACTTATAATTATTATAGCTGTTATTTAGCCCCATGTCATACAGCAGTGTTGTAGATTTAATGCAATCCCCATTTAAGATTGCCTTAAATATATCTGTAAAACACTGTCTTTTACATGGAGGTCATTGTTTGATAACCCTTGATGAACTAGGAGTGCCATACATGCAAAGAAACTACAATTAAAAGCCATTTAAGTTTCTTTTAATTAATATCCTATTTCTTTGATTCCACGTGTTCTTGGATTTGCATTTCCTTAAATGATATGTAAGACATTCATTTTCAGAATAGTTGGATCTTATCCAAATTGAAGATCTGATTTAGATCATGATCACCTTCAATAACAATTTTTTCAAATATTTCAGGGAACACAGCTGTTTGCTGAAATAGTTCCTGCAACCTGCTGACAGTAAAGCTTCAGTAGGATGTCTCTGTTAGCAACATGCCATAACTACTTTGTGTTATGCTGCAATAATTTCTTGTGAAAATGTTTGAACCAACTGTATCTAGCCTTAAACTCGCTGTTACCAACATTTTTATCATCATCATCAAATCTTTAAACAATTATTTTTTTTCTAAACAAACTAAATGAAGGCATGCTGCAATAAGTTATATTGTAGCAACTGTATTAACAATAAAAAAGTTTTTTTAAATCTGTTCTTTCTTTAATCATTTTGGATAATTTGTTAGCATTAGCAGCATGTATTGAATTTGCTTTTATTTTTTCACTGTTAACAATTATTATTGCCAAAACAGATTTTGGCACTTTTCATTTTACTTTTAATCTTTTTCATCATCATCACTTTTTCAATCTTTTTTAGTCATATTACTTAGAAAATGAACAATATAAGCAATTATTTTAGATGTATTCATTTTGATAAATTAATGCCTACTTTTACAACAATTTGACATTACTCCTCTATTTTTTATAATAGGAAGATGTAAAATGACATTAAACTGATATAATAGTAAACACTAGTCTGATAAAGTAAATTTACCTCTCGAGAGAACATAAAAATTAATATGATATTCATTCTCACAATATTCTGTACTAGAAGAGATTAAATAGATGTTAAGTATTATTTAAACATAGGGCACTAACAAGAAAATCCTCAAAAATTTGTCTCAGATCTAAACAGAAATGTTTATATTTACAAAAATATTGTTTATACATCAGATTCAAAACTATAAATTCAATTGTTACAGATAAATAAAAATCAGTATTTATTGTGTTCATAAATCAAGAAATAAATGTATTTAAATTGTAAAAATACCATTCCAAAAACCTTTTTTAATTTCATAAATTTTAATAAGGAAATTCATTCTAAAATTATTATTATATTTTACAACATATAAGATGCAACTTTTGTAAAAAAAAATGCCTTGTACTTATATGTGAAGTTGCAATCTCCTACAGACCAATGAATTCCCAAAGTGGTCTTCAGTAAAATTAACTTTTCTAGGAAGACAAAGTTCATTTATAGTCATCTATATGGTTAGACAATGTAAGAACACCTAGGCTTGGACAACTACAGTGTAACTTCTAACTAGCCCAACTCTTGAATAAAAATGATATTGTTTAATTAAACATAATTACTAATTCTAATTATTTAACATGGAATTATTGTAAATATTAGTTAGATAATTTGAGACAATTATCAATCGATCATTCATCATAAATCTCCAACTGTACAAAGATTAGTAGTAATCTTTTCTCAGCACTTAGACATGTTACTTTCTATTTACATTATAACTTGTCAGTTATCTTATTATAAAGATGGCTTAGATATACACTTTTTCCTAAATATTCTGTGCTAAAACAGAGGTGCATTTTATATGCTATAAAATATAGTAAATAAAAAAAATTTATAAAGCTATATTATTTGTAAATTTCAATGGTAATACAATAAAATCAGAGATTATATCACATCTATTTCTGAGATAAATATCTGTATTTATCTCTTTCTTGCTAACATATTCATTATAAATTTAACCTCACAATATACTGTATTGGTAAATTTGACATTACAATACTATAAAATTTAAAAATCTCTCTCAAACACTAGTGTTTTTGATTCATCAAAACTTTTTTATTCTTATTCATACATCAGAATAAAAAAATTAAACCTGACTAGACATCAGAAACAACAGAAAATAATTCTTTATACAGTAGAGAGTAACATTAAGATTTTTTGTACTTTATACTTCCTATTGTATAAAGAGTTCTTTTCTATTGTTTTAGTTGCCTAGTCCTGTATTTATTTTCATTATAATAATTTTCAAAAACTGATGCATTATTTATATATCCATATTTATATTAAAGCAAAAAAATTTTTCTAAAAGTTAATACTCAATTGTTACATCAAAATTTTATAACATTATTAGTTATTAAGGTTATCCCATTAAAATGATTAGTTATGGTAGTTATTTTAAGTGCACAAAAATAAGCACCAGAGCAATCAAAAAATAAAACTTTGCTTTAGGAAATAAAAAATGTTTATTTTGAAACATTTCCATTCTTGTTTTAGTTCAACATTGATATACATATAAAATCAAATGAGAAAAAGAGTTAATAAAACAATATTTTATTCCACCACCATTACAACATTCTGATTTTTAAAAATTTTATTAACTCTGTTTCACATTTGATTTATATAGGTATCAAAGATGATTTAAAAAGTGGAGTTGAAACTATTTATAATAAATATTTTTTTGTTTCCTAAAGCAAGTAGTTTTGATTTTAATTAATTTATTAGAAATTTTTATTTTTGAATGTGTTAAGATTAATTTTTCTTTCATGTTAATTATTTAATACATTTTATATTTTAAATAATCTCTCAAATATTATAGTTATTAACATGTAGATCAGAATTAAATATCAAATTATTTAATTAATAATAAGAAAATAAATTATTACCCATGCAACTTCTTCTCTGTAAGGAAGGACATGATAATCACACATACAAGCATACTGAGTAGAATAACCTCCACAGGGACCACAATCTTTATTTTCTAATCCTTCATTATATTCTATCATTGACTGTAATCTTGATGATGGAACTACATCAATTTTTCTAATAACATGACTAAATAGAAATTTATAAATGTTATCAAATAAGCATATTTAATTCTTCAGAAAATTTAATTCTTCTCTATTAATTATTAGCATAATTTTGAATAATTAAAAATTAAAACTTTTTAAAAAATAAGATGTAATTATTTCCTTATTTATTTATTTAAGATGTAATTATTTTCTAAATAAGATTTAATAAAAAAAAAAAATCTTCTTGTAAACTACAAAACTACTGTAACTTTTTGCATTTTATCTGCATTAGCATATACACTGCAAATAATAGCTAAAATGACAATAAAAGCATTGCATAGCCTGCCTCTGAAACTGCCATTGAAAACATCATTAAACTCATGTGCAGTTTAAAATATGTCACTTCAGACATTTCATTTTTTTCCTGGTTTCTTTCATTTTATTTCCATTAGCAATTTTATTGTAGATGTAATTATGAAATAAGTGAAATGAAGAAAAAAGAAATATTTGAGATGGAACCACCTAAACTGCATTAAGTATCAAAAATATTAATAATATTAATTACAGTAGAGCATCGATTATCCAACATCGGTTAATCGGGGGTTAATCCGACTGTTCTAGTTGGAAAATTTCAAATGTCCGCTAGTGATGTGGCACTACAATATTTCGCTATGTCTTGGCTACTTTAATATTATTTTTGTTAAATTTTTGTGTGTTTTAGCTGGCAACACGGCTCGACTATTGAAGGGAGGCCAGTACTTAAACAAGGCTTAATTTTCTAATTATGAGTGGTTGTTTGTTTTGTAAGCAATAAAATAATTTAAAAATAATTTTTAACGATACAATAGTGATGATTATTGTTTTTAAAAAAATTTGTTAGGCTTAACATCGATGAAAATTCAACGTGAAGTTGGTTAATAGCGATATACTAATATACTAATTACATGGGATATACTAATAATGTACTTTTTCATTCTTTTTGGTTATCTGATTTTTTCAGTTATCCGACCAACCCGAGTCCCCAATTGAGTTGGATAATTGATGCTCTACTGTATATCTGTTAAACAAAAAATGAACTTCCTCATATAGTAAAAACTCAATAGCTTATGATTGTCATGCCATCCAATAGGATACTGAAATTTTGTTTCATTTATTCAATTATTATTTAAAAAACATTATCAGTAGATCAGTGGTGTTAATTTATTAGATTTCATACTGAACAACTCAGATATTTCCTACTAGGAAATTCAGAAATAAGATTAGTTTGAATAATAATTTCTTTTAATATCATTCGGTGGAGATAGGTTTTATGCCAGAGAAGTATTGAATTTTAAATCAAGAAAAGGCAACCAAATAACTATTTGACTTATAAATATTTCATGTTTAAAATAAATTAAACCTATATGTAATAGTCAAAATTCCTTAATCCTAAGTATTTTCAAGGGGGAAAAAAATATATATAAAAAAAGTTTTAAAAAACTTTTTATTCACATAAATGCACTAAAAAATAAAAATAAATTTTCTTCAGCTTTCATAGTATTCTTGGCATTATGGAACCAAAAATAAAAGCACGGAGTGTTAATATTTAGAAATACTCTTAGTTATGTTTTCTATCAATTTTTATGGTCTTCCCATGAGCATTCCCACACTTTTATTTTTAGTTGCATAATACCAAGAATACTGTGAAAGCTGAAGAAAATTTATTTTTACTTTTAAATGAATTTATGTGAATAAAAACTATTTATTTAAAACCTTTCTTTTTATATATATTTTTTATCTTTTAGTTTTATATATAACACTTAACTGCCCAAAACCCGATTGAAATTATTCTGACATAATCCGATTATTGAAATTATTTTTGTTTTAGCATCTAATTGGGAACTGGGTGAAAAAACTGAGTTACAAGATTTTATGTAGACAGTATGAGTAAAAAGGAGTAATGGCTTCATCTATGTGAAACATCATTTGTTATTAGATTTTTACAAATTTTAATTTTTTGTCGAAATTGTTTGCAAACTCTAAAAAAATGTATTGTCATCAGAAATATAAATGTATACAAAGTTTCAACTAAATTGGAAATTCTGAAATGATTGAAAATTGAATTACTTTATCTGGACAGACAAACAAAGTAAATAAATAAAAAGCATAAAAACAGGAACAAATTTTAAGCTATTGGATTTATGCACCAGCATAAATATATTCATAAGAGTGGGTTACATTCATAGTAACTGCATTCTAACCTATAAGTACAGTACATATCCCACGGCTGTTCTGAGTTTGAGTTTATTTTTTAGGTAAAGGTGAGTTGCATTTTTCATCACCTTTTTATTTAATTCCTATTAAAACATTAGTTGTTTTACACTATTACATCATATCTCAGGGTAATGGTGCACATGCTACACAAACATTATTGTGGATATATGTAATCATGACAAATGATGCTATTATAAAAACTGAAAGAATAAGTATCATTAAATCTTTGTTAATCTAAAATAACAAATGGAAATCATCTAAAATTACAAAATAATATAAATTAACAAAATAAAATATTTACAGCATAAATCTGAAGTGTGAATGAGAAAGTACAATCTAAAAACATAAATATGAACAAAGATTAAAATGCATCTGACCAAACCTTTCTAGGTGTCCTATTATGTCACTTGACAACTAGAAATGTTTCAAGTAAACCATTCGCTAGATGTTTTGAAATTAATATATTTTTTGACAAAATTAAACAAAAATGAATATATATTGTATCATTTCTCAAAAGATTCTGTAACAAATGGAAGTAGAATTTTTTGAAGAAATTTTTCAAATTACATTGATAAATGTACTACAATTAGAAAATGTCTTAAGTCTTCAGAAGAGTGTCATTTAAACTTTTGTAATTCCTTAATAATCAAGAGATCAGTTGATAATCTATTTTATGTAATGATATGCTATACAGTGTGTTGATTGTATGACCATGTATACAATCAAATTTCTATCCTAAACAATTATGCAAAAATATAACCCATATAGGTGTTAATGTAAATATTTATATTTTAAACATTATAAGTATTTAAATATATACATAAGAAAATAAAATATTGATATTTCATGACTTAATAAATGAAACTACTTACTCTAAAGGCACTTGAGGAAATATACTCTTAAGGGCTGTTCCCAGCTGCATGATCATATGGTCAACATCATCATCATTTGGATCCAAAGTATAAAATGTGTAAACTTTTCCATCAATAGATAAACAAAGCTGTAAAATACATGCATGTTTAATTTAATAGTAATTTAAAAATAAAAATAAACAGAATATTTATGGCTTATCTAACAAAGCACATATCTATAATTTTATAAAATGTTAGTTTTAGATTAATACTAAAGATATTAATACTGGCAAATTAAATAAATTAAACAGAACAGGTTGAAAACGTTTGTTACAATTAATAAATAATTCTCAGTGAGATAAGGTGGTGTTGTGGAAGTTAAGAAGAATCTAGCTGGGTATTAATTAAGTAATAAATTAAACTTTATTCATTATCTAAAGGTACTAAAATA